>NC_080163.1:149830260-150130260 GCF_950295315.1 Erinaceus europaeus
CCAGGGCACTACCGCCCGACTCCCAAAAGCATGAGTTTTTAAATAATCTGCTGCTAACTTTCAGTTTTCTGTGTATACAGGCAGAGGACATAAGAGAAAGTAACTAAATGAAATTAAACAACAACCAAGTTAAGCAACAACTTGAGAAAAAATCAACAGAGGCACAGAATAATTTGTGTATTATCAACAAACATTTTTGAAGAGAAAAATATTCAATAAGTACAAACATGTCAAGTCAATTACTTAAGCATCTTCCATCTTTACCAGTCACTTATTCAAGCTATTCATTTGGTTAGTGCATCTATTTAGCTTGGGACGCAGAAAGGATATTGAGAAGTGGAGAAAGCTTACAAGATCATGGAAATACACTTTCAGATTGTCCTTGGAGTCTATGCAAATTTTAAAACAAAAGCAAAAGCAAAACAAACAAAATTGCAGAGATGAAATCTTACATTATTTAAATTATGACTGTCAGTCATTATCGGACAATCTTGGGAAAACAGTTCTGCATACAGTTTCATATAAAGAAGGTATTTAGGAATGGCAAAATAATTCACTGGATGGAGTTTCTGCCTTGCCATGCCCGGCCCAGGTTATTTATTTATTTTTATATTTTATTTGGGGGGATTAATAGTTTAGAGTCGACAGTGAATACAGTTGTTGGTACATGTGCAACACTCTAAACACACACACACACTGGAGTCCTTTCCTTTGGTGCAATACACCAAACCCAATCCAAGTTCTGCTTTGTGTTTCTCCTTCTGTTCTTAATTCTCAACTTCTTTTTTTTTTTTAAACCCGAGTACTGCTCAGCACTGGCTTATGAACCTGGGACTTTGGAGCCTCAGGCATGCGAGTCTGTTTGCATAACCATTATGCTATCTACCTTGCCAATTCTCAACTTCTTTGAGTGAGATCATCCCAGTGAGTGAGATCATCCCATATTCACCCACTCTTTCTGACTTATTGCACAGAACATGATATCCAGCCCAAGTTCTTTGTTTTGTTTTAATATTTTTATCATCTTTATTTATTAATTAGATAGAGAGAGCCAGAAATCAAGATGGAAGGGGGTGACAGAGAGGGAGAGAGACACCTGCAACAATGCTTCACCACTCACAAAGCTTTCCCCTGCAGGGGCAGGGGAACCCGGGGGCTTGAACCTGGGTCCTTGCACATTGTAGCGTGGGCACTCAACTAGATGTGCCACCACCCAGCCCTATCAGCCTAAGTGCTTTATCACAACATCTCATAGGAAATGCCACAGTGACACTGGGGAAAACTCTGTTTCTCTGAATGAAAACATCAATAATGTAACCCATACGTTTATGACAGACCCTAATGGCACCAAAATATGAGTACATATGTGTGTTTGCGTGAATGAGGACGTAGCAAAATATAAATCCCATACATCAATAGTAGTAAAATAAATTGGTATAACTACCTGGGAAACTAACTGGTAGCTATTCAAATGACTGAACATAGAATCGTCACATCATCCAGCAATTCTGCTTCTAGTCATACACCCAAAAGATGAACATATACTGTATCGTTTTTTAGCTTGAAAACTATATACTCTTTCAGAGGCATGAAATAGCAGCAATTCAGATCACCAGGACAATTCTTTAGGACTTTGCACTTCTTCTGACTCTTATTTAAGAGTAGTGCAATTTATGAATGTGATAGGTAATGCCAAAGATGAAATAGAGATTATTTCCCAACTATTCAAAGGTATCTATATCTTGATTTTCTACTTCAATACAATACTTCAGCATTTTTCCCAGCATATTTTTATATTATCACTATTTCTGCAGAATATTAATTGAAAATTTACTCCCAGATTACTTTGTTAGAATCAGTATTTCCAAGTCTAAAGGTTCTGAGAAATCTTGAAATAATGAAACTACTCCCTGGTCTATTTCTCACTCTTTTATAGTTACTAATTTATTTGATCACAAGTACTATCACCTTGTGTTTAGAACAGCAACTCTCCAGAATAATTTTTAAGATAGTTCTCTATGTAATTTAATTTGTGCTACAAAGGCTATGAAAAAGTTTAGCAGTCATATTGTAACATGCCAAATTTCTTGTTTTAAAGAATGTTCAGTTATTTTAAGAGGATACAAAAATTAATGGAAATAAAACAGTGTTAGGAAAATATTTTTGTTAAATAATAAAAAAAATCACAACATGTGTACATCATTGACTGTGATCCAAGTCTTCTATCAATTTAGTAACAGCAGCTACTCTTAGCAATTCCTATTACTATATTAATATTCAGCTTTCCCACCTCTTCCTTCTCCAGCTCTATTTCCAACATTTTCTAACTTTTTACTTTCCTTTAATTTGAGGGATTAAACATTACTTATTTTATGTTTATTAGAGGACTTAATGGTTTATAGTGCAGCCTGACACAAAGACACAACCTCTAGTCTCCCCTTGATAGGTATCTGGGGAGATACTTGTCCCTCCAGCCTAGGGCTCCATCCCCAATAATACACCAGGACCCTGAAGAACCTTTGTTCTATCCCTCTTACTTTTTCCCCAGAGTCTTTTGCTTTGGTGCAACACACATACCCATCTAAGACTCACATTATTTTACCTTATTGTATTTTTTTCAAGTTACACCTATGAGTGAGATCGTACAGTAACGGTCTTTTTCTTTCTGGCTTATCTCACTTAACATAATACCTTCAAGTTCTGACCAAGATATTGTAAAGCTATCCTTATCATTTTTAATAACTGCATAGTGTTCCATGTGTATATGTACCATGACTTACTCAGCCATTCATCTGCCTTGGGCATCTGAATTTCCTCCAAGTTTGGACAATTATAAACATTGCTGTTATGAACATAGACATGCATAGGTCTCTGTTTTTCTTGGGTATATTCCCAAGAGAAGGATTGCCAGGTCACAAGGTAAGTCCATTTCTAGCACTTTGATGAATTTGCATGCTGTTTTCTACAGGGGCTGGACCAATTTATACCCCCAACAACAATGTAGGAGACTTCATTTTCCTCTACAAACTCTTCAACAATTGGTGTTTCTGTCTTTTCTAATGAATGCTGTTCTCACAGCTATAAAGTTGTATTTCATTTGTTATTTTCATTTGCATTCCCCCGATCATCAAACTTTGAGCATTTTCTCATATTATCTGTTGGCCCTCTAGACCTCTATTTTGGTGAAGGTTCTGTTCATGTCTTCTCCCTATTTATTCAGTGGGGTTGTTTACCCTTCAATTGTTGAATGTGGTGGTTTCTTTGTGTATTTTGGTTAACTTTCTGTTAGATGTATGACACAAAAAGATTTGAGTATGTCTTGGGCAATATCATTCCAACTCTATTTCCATGTCCTTGAAAATACTGAATCCTATAATTGACACATAATGTGAAATTATCTCAATTAAGACCACTTTCTCTGGGGGTCAGGAGGTAATGCAGCAGGTTAAGCACACATGGCTTGAAGCACAAGGACCAGGATAAGGATAAGGATTCCAGTTCGAGCCCCTGACTCCCCACCTGCAAGGGGTCTGCAGATATCTGTCTTTCTCTCCCCCTTTCTGTCTTCCCCTCCTCTCTCAATTTCTCTCTGTCCTATCCAACAACAACAGCAATTATAACAATAATAACAGCAACAAAATGGGAAAAATGGCCTCCAGGAGCAGTGGATTTGCAGTGCAGGCACTGAGCCCCAGCAATAACCCTGGAGGCAAAAAAAAAAAAAAATTCTTTCCTTAAACCTGTTTTCCACGATTTTCCGTCTCTATTCCAGCTCTCACTGTCTCACTGTGCTCTAGGATCACCATGTCTTTCCCATCCTTTTGTCATCCTTTCCTGTTGACTTCCTGTTTTTCTGCTGAAACCTTGAATACAAGAAATATTGTTTTTACATTTTCAAATATAAGTATCAAAAATATAAAAAAATCTCAATGAACATTTATCCTTCCTTTATCTCTCATCTACATACACACAAAAATATTACAAATATAGTTTTAAAATAGCAATTCTGTACATGAAGATAGTCATATGCTTTTTCAATGAACAGTGACACAAATTTTACAGAACAAATTACAAACCCCTCTTCTAATGAACATTGTTTTCTTTCTGTAGTTGTACTTGCTTTTGTAACAGAGTTTACTTAGGGCTTGGTATGATTATTGCCTATTTCTAAGGGACAAAATTGAAATAACATTTGCTTTTAATCAATATTACAAATGCTTGCTGAAGGGAGACTCAACATTTGCATAAAGTTTTCCAATCAATTTGTCAAGAGTATTTAGCAGTGTTTTCAGCTGAAAATTACTATGAAATTTTAGAAATGAGGGAGAGTAAAGCTTCTTCTAAGCTATAAAGGCATCTTCTTAATAAGAATTGCTTTCCATCATATAATTATCCCACCAAGGTATTGTAGGTTCAATTTTAAGTACTTTAGAGTAGTCAGGGTCTGTCACCAATCTCAGAAGTTATTTCCATAACATATGTTCTCTGTTGGATATTGTCCCTCAAGGTTCTAATTTGTCCTTAATGACACACTAGTGTTCAATGCCATTTGTTTTTGTTTTTTGTTTTCCTATCTGTGTATACATTTCCATGTGTGTCAAGAAGGCATTAACAAAAACAATTTTTACCATTTGCAGCCCATAAATAATCTTTGTGTGAACTCAGACATGCACGCACATACACATATGATCAGACGATAATATATGTATGGTATAGTACTAAAATCATACAGTTATTGAAGGAAGGAATGTATGAATAAATAAAAAGATAAATGACTAAGATACTTAATGAAGGTCATACAAACTCTCTGATTCCATATCTCTAGCCATTAAATAAAGCAAACTATCCCTCATTTCAGGGATAATGGGATAATTTAACATTTAATTGGATAATAATTTTTGATATTCCAGTATGTATGTTCTGTAACATATGATAATATGCATGCTATCTATCACATATGTAATCTGATGAAAAATATTACTATATCAAACACTGATGTTGCTAGAAAATTGTTTTTTATTGTGTATGGGAGAGAATAAGAAAAGGAAATTAAAAAAAAAAAGCAACCAGGGCAGCTTTATGACATTTCATGTGGGGCTTAAACTACACAAGATGTGCACTTTATAGTTGAATTACCTCTCTAGCATTTCCCACAGAGTTGTTGTTTACCCCAGGGTCTTCTTCAATCCAAGTTGACATTTTCAGATAGAAAGAGAGAAACAGAGGGAGAGAGGTAAAGATATCACAGCATGGAAGCTTCCTTTAGTGTAAGCATTGGGCTCAAACCTGGTTCACATGTATGACATAGCACGTGCATTGTCTAAGTGAGTTATTCTGTTGACCACCAACAGAGGTTTTAATTTTTAATATGTTTTAATAGGTTAATTGATTGATTTGTGACAGGGGAAAAGAAAAAGGGAGAATATGGGAGGGGAGAGAAAGAAAGATACCTGCAGCTTCAGCATTTGTGAATATTCCCCCACTACAAACAGGAACCAGGGGCTTGAACCCAGGTCCTTGGGAATGGTGATGTGCATGCTCAATTGGGTGTGCCACCACCAAGCCCATACCCAGAGAGTTTTGAGGGAAAACTCATACTAGTATGCCTTTAAATGGATTCACACTTAAACATTTTTTGTTTTTCAAAAATAACTTTTGCTATGTGTATTTATTTTTTTCATAGTAAATAAACCTGAGGCTATAGAAATCTTAATTTTCAAGTATCCTTTAGTTCCCTCTGCAAAAGTACTGTGTAACAAATTGAAATTCCTTAAATTCATTGACAGTTTTTAGAATTTTTTTTAGTGATTAATGTTGATTTACAAAATCATAAAATAACAGTGGTGTAACTCACACCATTCCTAGCACCAGAGTTCTGTGTCTCCCTCCCCTTCACTGGAAGATGCATTCTCAAGAGATCACAGATATGGGTTGATTATTATTTCTAGAATGATCTATTTATATTTACATTTGTCCCTTTTTTCCCTATGGTCCTGCCTTGTCTTCCTTTCTAAGTCATACCTATCACTTCTGAGTGTTATTCCTGTTTCAATTTTTTTCCCTCTTCTATCTCATGGTCTTAATGGAATTGGAGTTTGGAGCATATAGTAATCTTCCCCTTACATTTACCCCCATGGGAGGATTGACCAAAATTCTTTATAGGGTACAGAAGGTGGAAGGATTGGCTTTCATAATTGCTTCTCTGTTGCACATGAGTGCTGGCAGGTAGATCCATTCTACCAGCCTGCTTCTATCTTCCCCTAGTGGAACTTCATGAATTTAAACTTAACATTGAAGAAAAGGAGTAGAGTTTGTTCTAATCTGCTCTTAGATATAAAGACGGCTGTAGAGAATTCAAATAATAAATTCTCCAGTATTTGTTACATTAGAGATATATTGAAAATACAAAATGGTTGTCTTAATTTTCAGATTTTAATCCCTAAGAATGCATTTTAATCTCAATTTTATGAGTTAGGAAACATGCACATTACCATTCCCAAGGACCTGGATTGATACCCCTGGTTCCTAACAGCAGGAGGGAAGAATCACAAAAGGTGATGTTGCAGCTGTCTTTCTCTCCCCCCCCCCCATACCCTCCCCTTTTGATTTCCCTCTGTCACAAATAAATCAATTAACTAATCAAAAATATCTTAAAAGTTAAAACCTCTGTTGGTGGTCAACACAATAACTCACCTGGACAATGAACCTGCTTTGCCATGTGTGTGAACCAGGTGTGAGTCCAATGCCCACACTACAGTAAACTGTAGTAATAATTATCACAGTTTTTATGAGGATTAAATGAAAAAGTATGGGGGGTGGGCGGTAGCACAGCAGGTTTAGCACACATGGTGGGAAGCTCAAAGACTGGTGTAAGGATTCCAGTTCGAGCCCCAGGCTCCCCACCTGCAAGGGAGTCGCTTCACAGGCAGTGAAGCAGGTCTGCAGGTTTCTATCTTCTTCTCCTCCTCTTCTCTCCATTTCTCTCTGTCCTATCCAACTACATCAGTAACAACAGTAATAATAACCACAACAACAATAAAACAAAAAGGGCAACAAAAGGGAAAAAAGGAGCCTCCAGGAGCAATGGATTCATGGTGCAGGCACCGAGCCCCAGCAATAATCCTGTAGGCCAAGAAAAAAGAAAGAAAGAAAGAAAGAAAGAAAGAAAGAAAGAAAGAAAGAAAGAAAGAAAGAAAGAAAGAAAGAGTATATAATGTAGTCAATAAGTGTTTTTTCTTATGATTAGTCAATGAGGAGAAGTTAATTAATTGTAGAATTGTGGACAGTGTTAAGACTACACATTACATCTTAAATATTTGTGTGCTCTGCATGTATTCCTGATAAAAATATTGTAATTCAAAATCCAGAATCAAGTCTAGATATTACTGTTTTGACAACTTTAAACAGAGGAAACTAAACCCATTATATATTGTTTTACCTCTATAAAATATTAGAATTGGGAGTCCCTCGGTAGTGCAGTGGGTTAAACGCAGGTGGCACAAAGTGCAAGGACTGGCATAAGAATTCCAGTTCGAGCCTCTGGCTCCCCACCTGCAGGGGAGTCTCTTCATAAGCGGTGAAGCAGGTCTGCAGGTGTCTATCTTTCTATCCCCCTCTCTGTCTTCTCCTCCTCTCTCCATTTCTCTCTGTCCTATACAACAACATCAATAACAACAACAATAGTAACTACAACAATAAAACAAGGGCAATAAAAGGGAATAAATAAATAAATAAAAATTTAAAAAGAAAATATTAGAATCTAACAACAATAAAACAATAGCAACCTCTCAGATAACACACACTATTCTCCACTATTTCTTTCTTTACTTTAGACACTGTATACTTACAGAATCCTAAAATTTCTTTCCTCATCATTTAAAAGTAATTTTGACTTGGTTTCAGTGGTCAAGTTCTTACTTTAAATAACTGGTACAAGGAGGGAAAATGTATAGGAGGAAATAAAATAGAGATAACTAGATTTTCTTAATTAGTACTCACTATCAAATTTACCAACTTTAGATATCATGTTTTTTTTCATATTTCTGACATATTCATCAGAACTGTATGACCTCAGATTAGCTTATCTAATCACCAACTTATTTTCTAGCATATTGTCACAAAATTATTTGTACTTGATGATCTATAACTTAAAATGCATTAACACTTTCCAGACAAATGTTTTTGTTAAATTTACTTACCTCATCTTGAGTTTTGGCATCTCAATCCAATATAAATTGTTTTATTTTCAAAAGCTGGGGCCTTGGACATGTATGATTTCCCTGCCCCAAATAGCTTTTTTAAAAATACAGTTAGAGAGAATAAAACAGCAAGAGGGGGAGAGACCACAGCACCTGCAAACCCTTTGGTGCCACAGCACTTCCCATGTGCTACCAGGGCTCAAACCTGGCCACATAGATATGATGGGCCTAGACCTCTACTACATCCCTCTCTCCATCGCTGGTCACTTCCATAAAGAACATCATCATAAGCCTTCTTGTGGGCCTCCTCAAAACCTTGCCCTCATTATAGAACAGCAATGGTAGGGACTGCCCCACTCTCTGAAGGAAGGGTGGGTCATCCTACTCTGCCACTCAAGGAAAACTCGTCCTGAAATGAGTGCAGCCTAGGATGTTCCTAGCTGTGACCATGCAATGTGAGCTCAGACCTATAAGGATGCAGAGGTTACACAGGCTCCTATGCTAAATATGAATAGACATAGGTCCTAGGTCAGACATGGGTTTATAGTAATGGTATTTATAGGCTTGTCCCATATTGGGGAGCTACTCTCTGCCCTGATCCATCTTTTTATTCCTATATCCAACTCTGACATCATCTCCCCAGACAGTACTTTCAATCCACCTGCATGTTAGCTGTTGAGCTCAAGCAAAAATTATTAAAGTCATGGACACGTTAAATACACCTAAAATAGATTTCCTAGCTTCTTCCAAAATGGAGACCCCCAATCTCATCTGCTCTATTCTTACCTTTAGGTTCTTTACTATTAAATGATTTGTTTTGATTTATATCTTAAAACTTTTCAGCCACCAAGTAGGCATTGCAGATGCTACCATGATGCCAACTTGACTTTCCCAGAGCAGACAAATTCACCACTTCAGAGCCCTACCCAACTAGAGAAAGAGGAATAGGCTGGGAGTATGGATCAACATGCCAACACCCATGTCCAGCAGAGAAGCAATTACATATGCCAGAACTTCCACCTCTGTACCCTATAATGATCCTGGGTCCATATTCTCAGAGGGATAAAGAATAGGAAAGCTTCCAATGGAGGAGATGGGATGTAGAACTCTGGTGGTAGGAATTGTGTGGAATTGTACCCCTCTTATCCTACGATCTTGTTAATCATTATTAAATCACTTAAAAAATAAAAATAAGCTGCTGGGAGTGGAGAATTTGAAGTGCTGGCACTGAATCTGAGTGATAACACTGGTGCCAATTAATGAAAAAGAGAGAGAGTGAGGAAGGAAGGGAGGGAGGAAGGAAGGAAGGAAGGAAGGAAAGAAGGGAGGAAGGAAGGGAAGGAGGGAGGAAAATAGGAAGGAAGGAAGGAAGGAAGGAAAGGAAAGGAGGAAGGGAGGAAGGGAGGAAGGAAGGGAGGGAGGGAGGGAGGCATCTGCAGACCTACCCTATAAGTTCGGAGCAGCTGCTTAAGCATGGTAATGTGTGCACTCACCCCGGTGCACCACAGCTAGTCCCTGCGTCTATAGACAGTAATGATCAGATTCAAATATTATGAAACAGGAAAACCCACTGACAAGTAGATAAATCTTCTTTATAAACAATCAATTATCAATACACTCAAAATTAATAACTGATAATATATACCAAATCTGGGAACTTAATCATATTAAAGTGAAAAGCATATAAAACTACTTTAATAATTCTTCTTTTAGCCAAGTTAAAATTTAATTGGTACTAGTTATTTTTACAATAAAAAGCTGTTATAGATAGTAAAAAAATGATATGCAGTGGTAACAACATAAAGAATAAACACCATTATAGTACCTGGCACTGTAGAAAGGTTTTCTCATAAATAATCTGAATTATTCAATATATCTGAAGAACAGATATTCTCAAAATACTCATTGTACAGAACAGTGGATATAACTGAGATTTAGAGTATATTTGAGGTCATACTGATGTCACACACTAGCTGTAAGAACATTATAACTTGGTTCAAACTCCTGACTTATTATATAACAGGTACATGATACTAGTCACAAGTGATAATTTTTACTGCCATCCAAACTCAAGTCAATTTTCTGAACCACACATAAAAAGAACCATGATGCTAAGTGTGGCCATGTAGCAATATATACCCTGAAAAAAATTATGTATTTGTAAAGATTCAGGGACACTGCCTTTAATATTTCCAATGCCCTATACCTCTGTCTTTCCCAGTAGTTTTATGATCTGTCACTACTCGAGCAGACAGCACATCAGCAAGTTTGCAGAGTAATCTTTTTGGACTTAACTCATTTATGCTTGCCCATTTCTTGCCAGTAACAAATCTTGTAAAAACACTTAGTGTTCCAGGGCTTTACACATATAACTCATCTTTCTGAAGGTTTAAAAAAGTAATTCACAACATAGCTCTCCATCAAAAGAGGTAATCATTTCCATTTCTGTCTTCATGTAAGATATAATAATTCTGTAATTTATGGGGCCACAGAAGCTCTATGACTTATATCATTTGGAGGATAATGTGATCTTCTGTGATTAATAGCTGCCATTTATTCAGAGACTGAGCAGGACACTTTATATTTATTGAACATTCTCATTTAATTCTCACAACAATTGTAAAGGAAGCTATCATTATCTCCACTTGACAGTTTCAGTAACAATTGTAGGTCATGCAGCCAGTAACCAGAGCCAAGATCAAACCTGGGCAACATTGATCATTCTGTCAGTGAATAAAGGGTTAGGAAAGTAGACTGAAGGTTGTGTGCCATCTGTTTCATGTTAACATTTGCCATTTTATGATTTATTTATTCAACCAACCTTTACAAAGCTTTGCCTAGTTATAAAGCACAATGGGATTATTGAATCATACATTCAGTGAATGGAATATTAAAGTGTGTTGTCACCAGGAAAACAGTTATTCAGCTATATGGCTGCCACAGTAAGTTTCACACTTCCATAGTTTTTCTGTAGTTTTCCATCATTTCTAGACCAGAGTTTTCCAACATGGTTACTTACGACTTTTGAGCAGATAAATCCTTTTCACAAGGGCTAGTGAATGGACTATAAGATATTTAACACTTTCCCTGGATAGATTCCACTAGGACTCTCCCTCCACCCTAGTATCAAAAATGGTAATCAAAAATGTCTCTAGACATTGACAGATGTACCCTAGTGATTAAAATAAAGAACCCCTAGACTGAAATATCATACAACGTGTCTTTACAGATACGTTGCATCTGACAAATTAATATCTTTTTCAATATAATTTGAGGTCATGGAAAGTATTTACATACCATACAATAAAAAGGATTACTATACAAGATGGAAAAAGTACTCAGAAAACTCAGCAAGAAGCAACTCTATCAAACAATAGAAGAGTTGGGGGCAGAGTCAAGATGGCGATTTAGAGACAAGGCCTGTTAAACCACTATTTAATTAATATGAGAGGTGAAAAACTGATGATATGTCTAGAACTTCTTTTTTTTAATATTTCTTTTATTTATTTATTCCCTTTTGTTGCCCTTGTTGTTTTATTGTTGTAGTTATTATTGTTGTTGTCGTTGTTGGATAGGACAGAGAGAAATGGAGAGAGGAGGGGAAGACAGAGAGGAGGAGAGAAAGATAGACACCTGCAGACCTGCTTCACCACCTGTGAAGCGACTCCCCTGCAGGTGGGAAGCTGGGGTTCGAACCGGGATCCTTATGCCGGTCCTTGTGCTTTGCGCCACCTGCGCTTAACCCGCTGCGCTACAGCCTGACTCCCGTCTAGAACTTCTTAAAACACAGACTGAGTCTTTTTAATACATAGGCTGTCTTTGATATGTTGTCTCTCCCAAAAGCCTAGACCAGGGAGAACAGAAGCAACCGACAACACAGCTATATACAAGATGCTGGGTATTATACCCCAAATCCTATCAAAGGGACTTTCCAAAGTTAACCCTATCACCATTGTGACGATAACAATGACTATCCATTGTCTTCATGAACCCTAAGACAACAGGAATCTCACATTTTCACTATAGAGCCTATATTTCCCCCAGTCCTGGAACCTCAGGGTGGGGCCCACTTTTCTGCATGCTGCTCTCAATTCAAATCAAATAATATTGCATCCGCGGATCGCAACCTAATCAACACAACAAGTGCCACCCCAGCATGCTTCACTTCAGACTGTGACCAGAGACTTCAGGTGTGGAATGACAACCCTTTAGCTTCATCACTCGGATGAGACCTTTCCTTTCATAGTATTCTCTAATTCCATTCCAGGTGGTCCACTCCCCAATAAAGTCCCCAAACCTAGATACAGTCCAGGTCCCTTGAGACAGAGCATAGGTTCACCCGTGGCCATAAACTAGGGGAAAAATATATACCTGAAAGCAGAAGTACACAAGAGCATGCAGGGAATACTCCCCAACACTTCATCTGCACTATTCCAGTCTTCAGGTCCATGATTGTTCAACAATTTGTTTGGCTTTGTATGTTAACTCTCTTTTCAGTCACCAGGTTCCGGATGCCAGCAAGATGCTGACCAGACTTCCCTGGACAGAAGACCCCACCAATGTGTACTGGAGCTCTGCTTCCTCAGAGCCCCATCCTACTAGGGAAAGAGAGAGGCATACTGGGAGTATGGATGGACCAGTCAACGCCCATGTTCAGCAGGGAAGCAATTATAGAAGCCAGACCTTCCACCCTCTGCAACCCACAAAGACCCTGGATCCATACTCCCAGAGAGACAGAGAATGGGAAGCTATCAAGGGAGGGGATGGGATATGGAGATCGGGTTATGGGAATTGTGCAGAATTGTATCCCTCTTATTCTATGGTTTTGTTAATGTCTTCTTTCTTAAATAAAAAAATAAAAATAAAAACATAATATAAAATAAATTTAAAAAAATAAAGTCATATCAGGTGCACTTTAAAAAAATTATTTATAAAAAGGAACACTTGACAAGACCTTAGGATAAGAGGGGTACAACCCCACACAATTTCCACCACCAGAACTCCATACCGCTTCCCCTCCCCTGATAGCTTTCCTATTCTTTATACCTCTGGGAGTATGGACCCAGGATCATTATGGGGTGCAGAAGGTGGAAGGTCTGACTTCTGTAATTGCTTCCCTGCTGAGAAAAACCACACCTAGCCTTAATGGCTACAAAAGCCAGAGACCAGCTAGCTTTGTGTCCTCTAAAATTATTTGCAAGTAAATAGCTTTGACTTTTCTGATGACCATTTATTTGACACTAATTCTCTGGAATGGAAATATCAATACTCAAAAGTTACTCTTGAAGATGGCGACGGCCTGAGAAGTCGCTAACAGCGAGTGCTCTGATAGCATCGTCGGCAAAGGTAGGATTTTCTGCCTTTAGCAGGCCAGGCAACAAGGGGGGAGCACCAAAGAAGTGATTACAGTTTAATTTGGGTTAACAATTAGAGCAAAGGGGACACGGACTAGCGGGGCTCCAGAATTCCCAGGCGGCGCCAGGCAAGGCGAGTGCGCCGGGCATTGTCCTCCGCCCGCCCGGGAAGGCGGCTCCTCCGCCGCCAGCTGCAGAGCGCGGCGGGCAGAGGACCCGGAGAGAGCACTTTAGCTCGGGGGCTGCCTCTTGGGGGTCGCTAGGGTCCACCGCGACCCTGAGGGTGGATCCAAAGACTTCTTGAGTATAGCTCTCATTGGATCAAAGGACTTGGAGCTAGTTTTCATTTTTGAGAAATCCTTTAAAAAAGTCTGGAGGGCGGGGTTTCCCGGAAGATGGCGCCCAGAGAAGCAGAAGCGGCTAGCCTTTGAGCTCCGGACACATCTCGTGTAAACAATAGGATTTTCTGCCTTTAGCAAGCCAGCCAATAAGGGGCCATAACGGTCATACCAAGGAGGTTTCTATAACTTAATTTGGGTTAAGAATTAGAGTAGGGGAAAAAATTCTTTTTTCTTCCTTTTAATTTTCAAGCATACATCCTTCACGCCGCCCCCCCCCCTCCCATAAGCAGTGCCTGGGACCAGCTACTAGCAGGATACCCCATACCACCAAACAGGTTTTTTTTTTTTTTTTTTTCTTTCCTCTTTCCTTTTTTTTTTTTTTTTTTTTAATTCACTGATACACATTTGGGAAGTTCCTCGCACTGCTCTTTAATTACAACTCTACTTCTTATCTTCTCCCTTTTCTCTCTCTTATCTCTCTCTATCTCTCTCTCTTTTTTTTTTTTTTTTTTTTTTAATCTTGTCATACACTTCTTTCTTCTTTGCCTTTCTGAATTTGTGAATTACTTTGGGGAAGAAATCTGACCCAGAGTGGACTCTCTATGTGTGTATCTCTGCTCTAGTTCCCTTTACACTCTTGTTACCCTTAGAATATACACTGGATAGTAGATTTGCATAACTGTCTATTCTCGCTATCCTCTCTTCCTTTTCTCTTTCTTCACTGGGATTTGGTTACTATTTTTTCACGGACTGGAGAAATTGTTTGGCTAACTGGTAACGATTAAACTCCTTCAATACTTACTTCAATTGCTACGGTTAATCCGGAGGTTGGTGAGTGCAATTGTCATAAAGGTATTTAGTACAGTGTTACTTGTGCTCAAAACACAACAACTGAGGAACAACAGAGCATTAAAAAAAAAAAAAGAGAGAGAAACACATAAATTAAAAAAAAAATGGGTAGATTAAAAACAAATAAAACTGCTACCCCAATGAATGAAGACAAGAGCCCAGAAGAAACCACAAATCAGTCAGAAGTAACCATAGATAAGAAAAGTATGCAAGCAATAATAAACTTATTAATCACAGAAATGAAAACAACATTGGAGGAAAGAAATGGCAGTATTAGGGAAACAACAGTTGAGACCCCCAAGGAAAATACCGATTATCTTGAGACAATTAGAGAACTGAAAGCTGAAATAGCTGTAATGAAGAAAGAAGCTGAGGCAAGGGAAAGCAGACTAACAGAAGCAGAAAACAGAATTAGTCAGACAGAGGATGAGTTAGAGAAAACTAAGAAAGAGGTGAAAGAGCTTAAAAAGAGATTGAGAGACACTGAAAACAACAACAGAGACATATGGGATGATCTCAAAAGAAGTAACATTCGTATAATTGGCCTGCCAGAGGAAGAAAGAGAGGAAGGGGAAGCAAACATCCTAGAGGAAATAATACAAGAAAATTTCCCAGACCTGAATAACAGAAAGGATATCAAGGTGCAAGAGGCCCAGAGAGTACCAAACAGAATCAACCCAGACCTGAAAACACCAAGACACATCATAGTCACAATGAGAAGAAGTAAGGATAAAGAAAGGATCCTAAAGGCTGCAAGAGAGAAACAAAAAGTCACATACAGGGGAAAACCCATAAGACTTTCTGCAGATTTTTCAACTCAAACTCTAAAAGCCAGAAGGGAGTGGCAAGATATCTATCGAGCCCTGAATGAAAAAGGGTTTCAACCAAGGATTATATATCCTGCTAGACTTTCATTCAAGCTAGATGGAGGGATCAAAACCTTCTTAGACAAACAACAGTTAAAGGAGGCAACTATCACCAAGCCGGCCCTGAAAGAGGTACTAAAAGACCTCTTATAAACAAGAACATCACTATAATACTTGTAATATATCAGAGTAAACAAATTGTTTTTTAGAACAATGGCACTACAATACATTAAATCCATAATATCAATAAATGTCAATGGCTTAAACTCACCCATCAAAAGGCACAGGGTGGGGGGATGGATCAGAAAACATAACCCAACCATATGCTGCTTGCAAGAATCCCATCTGTCACAACAAGATAAACACAGACTTAAAGTGAAAGGATGGAAAACTATCATACAGGCTAACGGTCCACAAAAAAGGGCAGGAACAGCCATTCTCATCTCAGACATGATAGATTTTAAATTAAATAAAGTAATAAAAGATAGGCAAGGACATTACATAATGATTAGAGGATCAATCAGCCAAGAAGACTTAACAATTATTAACATCTATGCACCCAACGAGGGACCATCTAAATACATTAAACACCTATTGAAAGAATTTCAAAAATACATCAATAGTAATACAATAATAGTGGGAGACTTCAATACCCCACTCTCACACTTAGACAGATCAACAAAGCAGAGAACCAATAAAGATACAAGAGAATTGAATGAAGAGATTGACAGACTAGACCTCTTGGACATTTTCAGACTCCTCCACCCCAAAAAACTGGAATACACCTTCTTTTCAAATCCACACAACACATACTCAAGGATAGACCACATGTTAGGCCACAAAGACAGCATCAATAAATTCAAGAGCATTGAAATCATCCCAAGTATCTTCTCAGACCACAGTGGAGTAAAACTAACTTTTAACAACAAACGGAAAATTATTAAAAGACATAGAATTTGGAAACTAAACAACATGCTCCTTAAGAACCACTGGGTCAGACACTCACTCAAACAGGAAATTCAAATGTTCCTGGAAACTAATGAAAATGAAGACACAACCTATCAAAATATTTGGGACACAGCTAAAGCAGTACTGAGAGGGAAACTTATAGCTATACAATCACATATTAAACACCAAGAAGAAGCCCAAATGAACGAACTTACTACACACCTCAAGGACTTAGAGGAAGAGGAACAAAGGAACCCTAAAGCAACCAGAAGGACAGAAATCACTAAAGTTAGAGCAGAAATAAACAACATCGAAAATAAAAGAACCATACAAAAGATCAATGAAGCCAAATGTTGGTTCTTTGAAAGATTAAACAAAATTGACAAACCCCTAGCCAGACTCACCAAACAAAAAAGAGAGAAGACTCAAATTAATAGAATTGTAAACGATACAGGAGATATCACAACTGACACCACAGAAATCCAGAGAATTCTGCGAAACTTCTATAAAGAACTATATGCCACCAAGCTAGAGAATCTGGAAGAAATGGAACAATTCCTAGAAACCTATGCACTTCCAAAACTGAACCAAGAAGAACTACAAAATCTAAATGCACCAATCACAGACAAAGAAATTGAAACCGTTATTAAGAATCTCCCCAACAACAAAAGTCCTGGACCAGATGGCTTCACAAACGAATTCTACAAAACTTTCAGGAAACAGTTAATACCCATACTTCTTAAGCTATTCCATAAGATTGAAGAAACAGGAATACTCCCTTCCACCTTCTATGAAGCCAACATCACCCTGATACCAAAAGCTGATAGGGACAGAACAAAAAAGGAAAACTACAGACCAATATCTCTGATGAACATAGATGCCAAAATATTAAACAAGATCTTGGCCAACCGGATACAGCAACACATCAAAAAGATTGTTCATCATGACCAAGTGGGATTCATCCCAGGAATGCAAGGCTGGTTCAACATCCGTAAATCAATCAATGTCATTCATCACATCAATAAAAGCAAAGCCAAAAACCACATGATTATCTCAATAGATGCAGAGAAAGCCTTTGATAAAATCCAACACCCATTCATGCTCAAAACTCTACAAAAAATGGGAATAGATGGGAAATTCCTCAAGATAGTGGAGTCTATATATAGCAAACCTACAGCCAACATCATACTCAATGGAGAGAAGCTGAAAGCATTCCCCCTCAGATCAGGGACTAGACAGGGCTGCCCACTGTCACCGTTACTCTTCAACATAGTATTGGAAGTTCTTGCCATAGCAATCAGGCAAGAGAAAGAAATCAAAGGGATACAGATTGGAAGGGAAGAAGTCAAGCTCTCACTATTTGCAGATGATATGATAGTATACATAGAAAGACCTAAAGAATCCAGTAGAAAATTACTGGAAGTTGTTAGGCAATATAGCAAGGTATCAGGCTACAAAATCAATGTACAAAAATCAGTGGCATTTCTTTATGCAAACACTAAATCTGAAGAAGAAGACATCCAGAAATCACTCCCATTTACTGTTTCAGCAAAATCAATCAAATACCTAGGAATAAAGTTGACCAAAGAAGTGAAAGACTTGTATGCTGAAAACTATGAGTCGCTACTCAAGGAGATAGAAACTGATACCAAGAAATGGAAAGATATCCCATGCTCATGGATTGGAAGAATAAATATCATCAAAATGAACATTCTCCCCAGAGCCATATACAAATTCAATGCAATACCCATCAAAGTTCCACCAAGCTTCTTTAAGAGAATAGAACAAACACTACAATCATTTATCTGGAACCTGAAAACACCTAGAATTGCCAAAACCATCCTAAGGAAAAGAAACAGAAATGGAGGCATCACACTCCCAGACCTTAAACTATATTATAAAGCCATCATCATCAAAACAGCATGGTACTGGAACAAAAATAGGCACACAGACCAGTGGAACAGAATTGAAAGCCCAGAAGTAAATCCCAACACCTATGGGCATCTAATCTTTGATAAGGGGGCCCAAAGGATTAAATGGAAGAAGGAGGCTCTCTTCAATAAATGGTGCTGGGAAAACTGGGTTGAAACATGCAGAAGAATGAAATTGAACCACTTTATCTCACCAGAAACAAAAATCAATTCCAAATGGATCAAAGACCTAGATGTCAGAACAGAAACAATCAAATACTTAGAGGAAAACATTGGCAAAACACTTTCCCATCTACACCTCAAGGATATCTTTGATGAATCAAACCCAATTGCAAGGAAGACCAAAGCAGAAACAAACCAATGGGACTACATCAAATTGAAAAGCTTCTGCACATCCAAAGAAACTATTAAACAAACAGAGAGACCCCTCACAGAATGGGAGAAGATCTTCACATGCCAGACATCAGACAAGAAACTAATCACCAAAATATATAAAGAGCTCAGCAAACTTAGCCGCAAAAAAGCAAATGACCCCATCCAAAAATGGGCAGAGGAAATGAACAAAACATTCACCACAGAGGAGATCCAAAAGGCTAACAAACATATGAAAAACTGCTCTAGGTCACTGATTGTCAGAGAAATGCAAATTAAGACAACACTAAGATACCACCTCACTCCTGTAAGAATGGCATACATCAAAAAGGACAGCAGCAACAAATGCTGGAGAGGATGTGGGGACAGAGGAACCCTTTTACATTGCTGGTGGGAATGTAAATTGGTACAGCCTCTGTGGAGAGCAGTCTGGAAAACTCTCAGAAGGCTAGACATGGACCTTCCATATGACCCAATAATTCCTCTCCTGGGGTTATACCCCAAGGACTCCATAACTCCCAACCAAAAAGAGGTGTGTACTCCTATGTTCATAGCAGCACAATTCATAATAGCTAAAACCTGGAAGCAACCCAGGTGCCCAACAACAGATGAATGGCTGAGAAAGCTGTGGTATATATACACAATGGAATACTATGCAGCTATCAAGAACAATGAACTCACCTTCTCTGACCCATCTTGGACAGAGCTAGAAGGAATTATGTTAAGTGGACTAAGTCAGAAAGTTAAAGATGAGTATGGGATGATCCCACTCATCAACAGAAGCTGACTTAGAAGATCTGAAAGGGAAACTAAAAGCAGGACCTGATCAAATTGTAAGTAGGGCACCAAAGTAAAAACCCAGTGGTGAGGGGTAGACATGTAGCTTCCTGGGCCAGTGGGGGGTGGGAATGGGCGGGAGGGATGGGTCACGGTCCTTTGGTGATGGGAATGGTGTTTATGTACACTCCTAGCAAAATGTAGACATATAAATCAGTAGTTAATTAATATGAGAGGGGGAAATCAATTGTATGTCTCAAAGGTTCTCAAAAGACAAACTGAATCTTTTTAATAGATAGGCAACGTATTTGATATGCGGACTCTCTCAAAAGCCTAGACCAAGTAGATTAGAAGCTTCCAATAGCACAGCTATATACAAGATACTGGGTACTGTACAGCAAACCATAACAAAGGGACTTTTCAAAGTTAACCCAATTAACAAATAATGTGATGATAATATTAACTATTGATTGTCTTTTTGAAGCCTAAGACAGCAGGAACCTCACATCTTCACTATAGAGCCCCTACTTCCCCCAGTCCTGGCACCCATGGATAGGGCTCACTTTCCCGTATGCTTCTCCCAATCCATACCAAATAATATTGCATCCGTCGATCACAACCTAACCAAAGCAACGATTGCCATCTCAACATGCTTCACCTCAGAGTGTATCCAGAGACTTCACGTGTGGAATGACAACCCTTCAGCTTCATTACTCGGGTGAGACCTTTCCTTTTATAGTACACTCTAATTTCATCTCAGGTAGCTCACTTTCTAACAAAGTCCCATAACCTAGACATACACCAGTTTCTGTGAGAGAGAGCGTATGCGCACACGTATCCATAAACTACTGCAAAATATATACCTGAAAGCAGGATTACACTAGAGTTTGCAGTGAGTACCTCCCCAACACTTCCTCTCCACTATTCCAATCTTGGGATCCATGTTTGCTCAACAAATTGTTTGGCTTTGTATGTTAACTCTCTTTTCAATCACCAGGTTCCAGATGCCACCAGGATGCTGGCTAGGCTTCCCTGGATTGAAGACCCCACCAATGTGTCCTGGAGCTCAGCTTCCCCAGAGACACACCTTACTAGGGAAAGAGAGAGGCAGACTGGGAGTATGGACCGACCAGTCAACGCCCATGTTCAGCGGGGAAGCAATTACAGAAGCCAGACCTTCCACCTTCTGCAACCCTCAATGACCCTGGGTCCATGCTCCCAGAGGGCTAGAGAATGGGAAGGCTATCATGGGAGAGGGTGGGTTATGGGGATTGGGAGGTGGGAATTGTGTGGAGTTGTACCCCTCCTACCTTATGCTTTTGTTCACTAATCCTTTCTTAAATTAAAAATTTAAATAAAAAAAAAAAAAAAAAAAAAAGTTACTCTTCTGGTTTCTTATTACCAAAAGGGAACTAAAAATTATTTCTGTCAATATGACATCTTAAGTTTTACTTTTAAAATGTATAAAATATAAATGTATATTTAAAATGTATAGATATCAACTACTCTCTAAACCATACTAAATCAAAGTCAGAGAGAATCCCAGTGTTATTTGTTTATCAAATTAAGTAACAGATGTCACTAAATAAAACAATACATAAATTCATGGACAATAGATATGGGTGAAGTAAAACAAAATTAATCTTTTTCATTATAGCTTTAGATCTTAAGAATGTCACTGTTCTGAACTAGTTTCATACAGTTAAGCTTTAACAGATTTTTTTCCCAGAGAACTTGTTACTGTCTGATTCATTATCTATTAGCTTAAATGTACTATTTTGTTTATTTACTTCTCTAATAATAAATTTGTTCCAAAAATTTGTTCAGCTAATAGAAACCTTCATATTTGGTGGCACAACATGTTTGCCTTTTGAAAGTGAAAATCAGATATTCAAAATAAGTTATCTTTCTGCCCCACCCACTTCCACATTGAACTAATTCGAGAACTATGTTGCAGAAGAACCATTTGAGTCTTATGTGGTAGAAAGGGGTAAATGTACTAGAGGAAACATAGTGGTAGTTTATAGGGGCCTTCATGGTAGGCCCATTTAAACCATCCTCTCTAATCCTTCCTAGAGCCACAATGTCTACTGTAGATGCCCCTCAATGAGGCCTGTCTAGTAAACAGTGCACTCAAGCTGACAATTCCTCAGTTTTACTTGGAAATGTTACCTAGACTTTTGATCCCAACAGTAACCATAATAATTTTTCCAATGAGACTGTAACATAATAGGCCATAGTGCTATACTGTTCTTTTTTTATATTTTATTTATTTATTAATGAAAGGGAAAGAAGGAGAGAGAGAGTGAAAGAGAGAGCGAGAGAGAGAGAGAGAGAGAGAGAGAGAGAGATGTTGCCAAACATCACTCTGGTACATTTGCTGCCGCAGGATAGAACTCAGGACCTCATACTTGAGAATCCAATGATTCTACATGGTCATACCTATAATTATTATTATCTTGCGAAAACATAAAACTGACATGAAATCTCAAAATGTAAATTACTTAAATGAATACAAAAATTCTACAAAACATTGCCAAAATAAAATGGTGGGTAATTTTTAGCAATTTAAAGGTGTGACAATAATATATACACACACTTGTGTAGTCCTGCTGTTATCCAAGAATATAAAGTTATTTGATATGGCTTTCAAATAAGAATCAATTGATACAATAAGTGACATAGTATAGTAATTTTTAAATATTTATTGCTTAGAAAGAGAAAGAGGAAGAACCAGAGTATCACTCTGCAATGCAATGCCAGGAACTGAACCAAATCCAATACTTGGGGTCAGGCAGTGATGCACCTAGTTAAGCTCACACACTATAGTGCTCAAGGACTCAGGTTCAAGGCCCTGAGCCCCAACTGCAGGGGGACATCTTCACGAGTGGTGAAATAGAACTGTAGGCATCTCTCTATCTCCTTCCCTATCTCCCTCCTCCCTTTTCAATGTCTCTGTGTCTATCCAATAATAAATATCCAAAGACATCAGGCATGAAATGTCAGCCCTTTAGCTTTATTACTCTGCCACCAGATTTTAGTTGCTACCATGATACCAACCTGAATTCCCTGGACAGAAAACCCCACAAATATGTCCTGGAGCCTCACCTCCCCAGACCGCTGCCTCACTAGGGAAAGAGAGACAGGCTGGGAGTATGGATTGAACTGCCAATGCCCATGTTCATTAGGGAAGCAATTACAGAAGCCAGACCCTTCCACCTTCTATACCCCCATAGTGATCCTGGGTCCATACACCCAGAGGGTTAAAGAATAGGAAAGCTATTAAAGGAGGGGGTGGGATATGAAATACTGGTCACGGGAATTTTGTGGAAATGTACCTCTCTTATCCTATGGTCTTGTCAATATTTTCATTTTATAAATAAAAATTATATAAATAAAAAAGAGTGTATTCCTTTATTTCTCTCTTTCTTGAATATTACACTGGAGTTTTCCTTTACTTACAGGGTATCTTGAGAAGGAATAAACTCCCTGTTCTCCTTGAGGACCATGGGATATACTCACATAATCTATATTTTATTTAATGAAGACCTGAAAAAAAACTGAATGTCACCTTTCTACATATTGTATGTGCACGTTGATAATAGCTTCATTTGAATCAATTGATGGCCCCAAAATTCCTCACTTTTCAGTAACAAGGTAGAGAATTTTAAAATTATCATATAACATGTTGAATTATTCAATAAATAACCATGAATAATTAATGTCAAGAACTATAACAAAAGTCATCACAGCTTGCTTTACCCAGAGTTTCCCTCAGAAGATAGGTGTTATTGATTTTAAAAAGAGAACTTCTGATTTGGGAGCCCAAAAGTAGTAAGTGAAGCAATTTATATAAGAACTCTATACATGAATAAATAATAGCACAATGAATGAGTCAACTCACTGAAGTAATACCTCATAGCAGAGATTAAAACCATGGTTTATCAGATATACTTCCTCAACTGTATTGAATGATCAGAGACCAAAATAAACTTACAACTAGAAATGACTAATTTAGAATATTTTTCATTAGCGATAAAATTATTTTTAGCCCCATCTACCAACTGGTTTAAGTTTTATTCCTACACAGAAGACAACTGTTTTTGTTTCAGAAATATAAACTGAATTTTTCCTTGTTCATTATGTTATATGTTCTCAAAGGTGATCATTTTCCCATGGATTGTGCTAAAGAAAAGATAAATGTAGTGGATAAAACCCATGGGCTTTAACTAACCATTTATAAATATGGTCCATGAGATGACAATCATCACACTTAGAGCAGTTATCAACCTTGTTTTGATCCACAAGACTTTAAAGACTCACCTGCCTAGAATAAAGTTTAAGTTATACTCATTTTTAGTAAAATTATTTTTTTTAATTATAAAAAGGAAACATTGACAAAACTATAGGATAAGAGGGGTACAGCTTCACACAGTTCCCACCACCAGAACTCCATATCCCCTCCCCTCCCCTGACAGCTTTCCTATTCTTTAACTCTCTGGGAGTATGGACACAAGGTCATTGTGCAGAAGGTGGAAGGTCTGGCTTCTGTATGTAAGTGCTTCCCTGCTGAACATGGGCATTGATAGCTTGCCTCTCTCTTGCCCTAATGGGTTGGGGCTCTGGGGAGCAGAGCTCCAGGACACACTGGTGGGGATGTCTGTCCAGGGAGTCTGGTTGGCATCATGTTAGCATCTGGAACCTGGTATTTGAAAAGAGAGTTAACATACAAAGCCAAACAAATTATTAACCAATTATGAACCTAAAGGCTGGAACAGTGTAGATGAAGAGTTGGAGGGAGTCTTCCATTTTGTAGATAGCTAGTAGGCATATTTTAGTTATATTCCAAAGGGCCCTATACTAGTGACTATACTAGTTTCTGGTTTTTTTTTCCTTGAGCCTGAAATCGGAAATGCAGATGGATCCAAGTTATTGTCTGGGGAGATGATGTCATGGCTGGAAAAAGGACCAGAAAGCTGGATCAGGGAAGAGAGCAGCTTCCAAATATGGGAAAGGTGTATAAATATTGTTGAATATAAACCCCATCAATTTAATCTGATCTCGGGCCCATATTCAGCTTAGGAGCCTATGTGACCTCTGCATTCCTGTAGATCTGAGCTCACATTCTGTGGTCATGTGTAGGAACATTCCAAGCTGCCCCCAAATAGACTCATCTTCCTCAGGTGTAGCTTAGAGTATGTTGTCCATCCTCCACTTGGAGGATGGAACATTCTGTACTATTGTTGATCAAAGTTGGGGGCAAGGTCCTATAGGGTCTATTTTGTTGTTTCTGATAGAGATGACCAGTAACAATGGAGAGAGGGATTTATTTGAGGCCTAAGCCCATAATGTATGTTTGGGAATCTCAGGACTCCCTGAATAGGGCCCCAGAAGATGGTGTGGCCTGACAGAGACTAAAGAGTCATCATTAAAGTATGCCAGTCTCTTGCCCTTATTCAGCTTTTGCAGTCCTTGCTTTGATAAAGTTAGCTTTGAATTTAGTGAGGGAAGTATAATAGGAAGTAGGTGAGGAGGGTATCTAAGTAGACACTATTTCATTAGGAATTTTATACTGCAGGATTATTTTTTTTTAATTTTTATTTATTTATTCCCTCTTGTTGCTCTTATTGTTTTACTGTAGTTGTTGTTGTTATTGATGTCATCGTTGTTGGATAGGACAAAGAGAAATGGAGAGAGGAGGGGAAGACAGAAATGGGGAGAGAAAGAGAGACACCTGCAGACCTGCTTCACCGCCTGTGAAGTGACTCCCCTGCAGGTGGGGAGCCGGGGCCTCGAACCGGGATCCTTAGGCCAGTCCTTGCACTTCACGGCACCTGTGCTTAACCCGCTGTGCTACCGCCCAACTCCTATACTGCTGGATTCTTTAGGTTTTTCTTTGTATACTATTATATCATCTGCAAATAGTGAGAGCTTGACTTCTTCCCTTCCAATGTTTTCCTTTGATTTCTTTCTCTTGCCTGATTGCTATGGCAAGGACTTCCAATACTATGTTGAAGGGTAATGGTGATAATGGACGTCCCTGTCTAATCCCCAGTCTGAGGGGGGAATGCTTTCAGCTTCTGACCATTGAATATGTTGTTGGCTGTAGATCTGTTATATATGGACTCCACTGTCTTGAGGAATTTCCCATCTATTCCCATTTTTGTAGTGTTTTGAGCATGAGTGGCTGTTGTATTTTGTCAAAGGCTTTCTCTGCATCTATTGAGACAATCATGTGGTTTTTAGTTTTGCTTTTATTGATGTGGTGAATGACAATGATTGGCTTACATATATTGAACCAGTGTTGCATTCCTGAGATAAATCCCACTTGGTCGTGATGATATGCTGCTATACCCGTTTAGCCAGGATCTTGTTTAATATTTTGGCATCTCTGTTCATCAGAAATATTGGTCTGTAATTTTCCTTTTTGTTGTGTCTCTATCTGCTTTTGGTATCAGGATGATGTTGGCTTCATAGAAGGTGGAAGGGAGTGTTCTTGTTTCTTCGATCTTGTGGAAGAGCTTTAGAAGTATAGGTACTACCTGCTTACTAAAGATTTTATAGAATTCGTTTGTGAAGCCATCTGGTCCAGGACTTTTGTTGTTGGGAAGATTCTTAACTGTTTTGATTTCTTTGTCTGTGATTGGTGCATTTAGGCTTTGTAGTTCTTCTTGGTTCAGTTTTGGAAGGGCAGATGTTCTAGAAATTCTTCCAGATTCTCTAGCTTGGTGGTGTATAGTTCTTCGAAGAAGGTTCACATGATTTTCTGGATTTCTGTGGTGTCAGTTGTGATATCTCCTCTATCATTTACAATTCTATTTATTTGAGTCTTCTACCTTTTATTATTTTTTTTAGTGAGTCTGTCTAGGGGTTTGTCAATCTTGTTTAATTTCTCAAAGAACCAACATTTGGCTTCATTGATCTTTTGTATGGTTCTCTTATTTTCGATTTTGTTTCTATATTCTGCTCTAATTTAATGATTTCCATCCTTCTGGTTGCTTTAAGGTTCCTTTGTTCCTCTTTCTCTAAGTCCTTAAGGTGTGCATTAAGGTCATTTATTTGAGCTTTTCCTTCCCTCTCTCAGTACTGCTTTAGCTGTGTCCCAAATATATTGATAGCTTCTGTCTTAATTTTCATTTGTTTCAAGGAACATTTGAATTTCTTGCTTGAGTGCCTCTCTGAGCCAGCAGTTCCTAAGCAGTATGGTGTTGAGTTTCCAAATTCTCTGACTTTTAGTAATTTTCTGTTTGTTGTCGAATGTTAGCTCTACTCCACTGTGGTTTTATAATATACTTGGGAAGATTTCAATGCCCTTGAAATTGTTGATACTGTCTTTGTGGCCTAACGTGGTCTATTCTTGAGGACTTTCTGTGTAGATTTGAAAAGAATGTCTAGTTTTTTGGGGTGAAGAACTCTGAAAATATCCAGGAGGTCTAGTCTGTCCATATGTTCATTTAATTCTCTTGTTTCTTTGTTAATTCTCTGCTTTGTTGATCTAACTAGAGTTGGGCGTTGATTTCTCCCACTATTATTGTATTACTATTGATGTATTTTTGTAATTCTTTCCATAGGTGTTTGATGTATTTAGATGGTCTCTCATTGGGTGGATGGATGTTAATAATTGTTAAATCATCTTGGTTGATTGATCCTATAATCATTATGTAATGGCCTTGCCTATCTTTCATTACTTTATTTAATTTAAAGTCTACTGTGTTAGAGATGAGAATGGCTATTCCTGCCTTTTTGTGGACCATCAGCCTGAATGACAGTTTTCCATCCTTTCACTTTAAATCTTTGTCTTGTTGGGTCAGATGGGATTCTTGAAAGCAGCATATAGTTGGAGTGTGTTTTCTTATCCATCCTCCCACTCTGTGCCTTTTCATGGGTGAGTTTAAGCCATTGATATTTATTGATACTATAGATTTAATGTACTGTAGTGCCATTATTCAACAATTTTTTATTTGCTCTGATATATGGCAAGTATTATGGTGATGTTCTTGTTTATAAGAGATCTTTTAGAACCTCTTTCAGGGCAGGCTTGGTGATGGTTGCCTCCTTTAACTGTTGTCTGTCTGAGAAGGTTTTGATCTCTCCATCTAGTTTGAATAAAAGTCTAGCAGGATATATTATGCTTGGTTGAAACCCTTTTTCATTCAGGGCTCGATAGATATCTTGCCATTCTCAGCTGGCTTTTAGAGTTTGATTGGAGAAATCTGCTAATAGTCGTATGGGTTTTCCCCTATATGTGACTTTTTGTTTTTCTCTTGCAGCCTTTAGGATATTGTCTTTATCCTTACTTCTTTTTATTGTAACTATGATGTGTCTTGGTGTCTTCAGGTCTGGGTTGATTCTGTTTGGGACTCTCTGGGCCTCTTGAATATTAATGTCCTTTCTGTTTTTTAGGTCTGGGAAGTTTTATTCTATTATTTCCTTTAGAATGTTTGCTTCTCCATCCTCTCTTTCTTCCTCTGATAGGCCAATTATATGAATGTTTATTCTTTTGAGATCATCCCATATGTCTCTGTAGTTGTTTTCAATGTCTCTCAATCCCTTTTTGAGCACTTTCACTTTTTTCTTAGTTTTCTCTAGCTCTTCCTCTGTCTGGTTAATTCTGTTTTCTGCTTCTGTTATCCTTCTTTCCCTTCCTTCAGCTTCTTCCTTCAGTTCAGTTATAGTATTAGCTTGTTCTACTAAATAGTTCAGCTATTTCAGCTTTTAGTTCTCTAATTAAATCAAGTTAACTAGTATTTCCCTTGTGTGTCTCACCTGTTGTTTCCCTGTTTATGATAGCCCTTTCCTCATAGTCGTCTTCATTTCTGTGATTATTAGGTTTATTATTGCTTGCATACTTATCTTATCTATGGTTACTTCTTACTGACTTGGAGTTTCTTCTGGGCTCCTGTCTTGATTCATTGTGGTGGCAGTTTTATTTGCTCTTGTTTTAACCATTTATTTTGTTAATGTGCTTTTTATTTTTCTGTTCTATTGTTCTTCAGTTGTTGTGTTTTGAGTACAAGCCACGCTATACCAAATACCTTTATGACAAATGCAGTCACCAACCCCAGAAATTACAACAATAGTAACTGAAGCAAGGATTGATGGAGTTTAACCAATACCACTGAGCCAAACAATGCCTCCAGTCCAAGAAAAAATAGCAACCAAATCCAAATGAAAAAAAAAGAGAAAGTAAAAAAGGGAAAGTAAAAATAGACAATTATGCAAATCTACTATCTACTGTAAATTCTAGTGGTAGCAAGAGGAGAAAGGGAAGTAGAGAAGAGAGAGAGACACACACACACAGAGTCCACTCTGAGTCAGATTTCTTCCCCAAAGTAATTCACATACAAGTATCAGTGAATTCAGAAATCAAAAGAAGAAGCAAGGAAGAAAAGAAGAAGAAAAAAAGGAGAGTCAGGCAGTAGTGCAGTGGGTTAAGCGCATGTGGCGCAAAGTGGAAGGATCAGCGTGAGGATCCTGGTTTGAGCCACCGGCTCCCCACCTGCAGGGGAGTCGCTTCACAAGTCGTGAAGCAGGTCTGCAGGTGTCTATCTTTCTCTCCCTCTCTCTGTCTTCCCCTCCTCTCTCCATTTTTCTCTGTCCTATCCAACAACAATAACTACAACAATAAAACAACAAAAGGCAACAAAAGAGAATAAATATATAAATATATAAATAAAAAAGAAGACAAAAAGAGCAGTGAAAGAAAAGAGTTTTTTTTTTAATTAGCAAGGAGGAGGGAAAAAGGAAAGTTTAAGCAAGAGGTAGAGAGAAACAAGATCCCCTCACAATGAATAGGACACCCAGTCACCTAACAATGGAAAAAAACCAACAGTTAATTTTGGTCATCCTGAAGGAGGAGGGAAAAAGGACCTTCCTTTATAACAATTTCATAGGCAGTGAAGCAGGTCTGCAGGTGTCTATCTTTCTCTCCCCACTCTCTGTCTTCCCCTTCTCTCTCCATTTTTTTCTGTCCTGTCTACCAACAAGGACATCAATAACAACAACAGCAATAATAACCACAGTAATGATTAAAAAAAACAACAAGAACAACAAAAGGGGAAAAATAGCCTCCAGGAATAGTGGTCCAGGGACAGAGCCCCAGCTATTCTGGAGGGGAAAAAAATAAAATAAACCTAACAGTCAGTCTGCAGCTTTGACCTCTCTGGATTAGACCTCTCTGCAGGCAGCCTGAGCAAAGACAACCAATGGTAAGAAGTATACAAAAAAAAAAAAAAAAAAAGCCTCCAGGTAGTCTTTCCCAGGCAGGGGTGAGGCTTTGATTGGTCAGGTATTTTGTCACTCCAGCCACTTAAAAAAAAGAGAGAGAGAGAAGGAAAACAAAATGCAAAAGGCTTGGAATGTTACTCCTGGTGAGCCAGGAATCTTTTGGTAAAGAAAACAGCTCAGTGTGAAGCCTGCTAAGAGCAGCTGTCCAGCCCCTAGGGGCTGGTTCTGGTTTGGGGGGAGGGATGAGCTCAGAAATAATAAAAAATTTTCCTTTCTTTGTCCTCCTGGCCTCCATTTGCCAGCTCAAGAGTGGGTTATAGGATCCTTGGTCCTGACCACCCCTTCTACTGAAGGCCCAGTATCCTATGCTATCCACAGAATCCCAGGTCACAAGCTGCTGCTGGTTTTGGAGCTCCCACTAGCTGCTGCTTCCAAGTTGCCATCTTGGCCCAGTCCTTTAGTAAAATCCTAAGACACACAGAGATGGGCATATTAATTGAATATATACTTGTACTCTAAAGTCATATGAACACTCCTAAAGTCATTACATTTAGATTCTACAATGGAGAGATTTTCAGACAAAAGTTCAAGTCAAATCACTCTAACTTAGAAAAAAATCAAATAACAGTGGGTAATAATTTACTGTTTTTGTCTTATGTCAGACAATATTATATGCCAGTTTTTGACAGACTGTTCTATGTAAATTCACAAATGAGTATTGTGTGCTTTGTAACACATATAGCCTCTTTCAAAACATTTCAGCCCTACCTTTGTAGAATGAAACTTGCTATAATAATAATGCATGGATGAGCATGATTACATGTTTATTGGCACTGAATTTCATCTAATTTTCAAATATGAAATTATGACATATGTAATTTTTATACTTGAAAATATGTAAAAAGCTATTTTTCATTCTTAGACCATGAAAACATAGGCTGAATATGATTCACAGACTAGTCTGACAACTTTTGTAAGTGCATGCTTACATACATATACACAGGACATTTATCCTCACAGAGGATAGAAAGTAGTATTGTTACTATTCTCACTTAGAACATGAGGAAGTCAGGATATAAAAATTGAAGTAACTTGTCCTGTCCTATAGAAAATAAATGGGAGACACAGTATTTGAATTGACAGCATTCTTAAAAACTTTGCTAGACTGTAGGGTAGGTCTATTGCTAGGGTTCTGAGAAGTTTCCAGACTGTTTTTCACAGGGGGGTAGACCAATTTGCATTCCTACTAGAAGGGTACAAAAGGAAGCTAACACATTTATCTAAAGAGATCTATGTATACCTGTGTTCATAGCAGCACAATTTGCAATAGCCCAAACTTAGATGCAAGCCAGATGTTCAACAGTAGATGAGTGGCTAAGAAAGTCATGGTGTATATACACAATGAAATACTTCTCAGATGGTAAAAATGATGACATGAACTCTTTCATCTTATCTTGAATAGAATCTGAAAGAATTATGCTAATTCAGTCAAAATGAGAAGGAGGAATACTAAGAATCTCACTCACAGGTGGAACTTTAAAAACAAGGACAAAAAACAGAAAACACAACCTAGTCAACTAGGTTTGCTGCATTGAACCAAAGCAAAAGACTCTGGGGAAGGAGAGGAAAAGCAGAAGTAGAAGGGATTTTGATGTCTTGGTACTGGGGATAATAGAGTTTTGCAGATGACAATCACAAGGAGATGAGAAGTTGTACCCATATGTGAACAACTGTACTGTAATGAAAAGTAATGTAAAGTGAAAAAAGACTTTGGAAGACTATTTCATCCCTGAAATATGCAGGTATATTTCTCTCTTCTATGAAACATTTCAAAAATACGCTACGCTTGCATGCTGTTTTCTCCCCATAAGACTTTTCCCTTTAAACTTTGCCTGTATTTGACTTTCCTTACTGGCCAACACAACCACCACCTGAGTGACCCAAATACAGTAGTCATCCCAAAATATCCACTGAATAAAAAATTAAGAGTACATGAGAAATGACATAGGGTAAGATTAGACCCAACAAGAAATTTACAGCATTTCCTAGAAACTAAATAAAACAAAGAATGTAGTTCTACAAAATTATAAAGCAAACTCACTCGATGTTATTTCATCTGTGAGAATGCCAGAGAAGATTAAACTTCTTCCTGATGTAATCAATTATAGATTTGGATATTTGATTCAACTAATTGTCCATTTCAGAGTGGATCATCATTTTGGAAGATTACATCAATTTCGTAGTAATATTATCAAACATGAGAAGAACAAATGCATTAAGAAAATTAAATCCAGCAGTTATGCAATCTAAATGATATTCAAGCAAGTCCCTTAGTTTGTTACAAACTGAAAATTGTTTCACTTATAGAACCAATTATCTCTCATTTCACTGCCTAGCAGAAGAGCACACAGATATAATTATATGAGAGGTGCCATTCACAGTGATGATCATGTTTTAGATAATGTGTCCTTTGATATTTCCAGAGATATCAGAATTATTGGGAACCAGAAAGAAGATGGTCAAATTACAGGACATATCACCTGATAGCACAAAGATAAAAAGTAGTAATAGCTGAGAAAAACTGATCTTTGATTATATCGCAAAAACTGACCCCAATATCCTCCAGTCTTTCCTTACTGAAACTAATTTTTGTCTAATTTCTGCATTTTCAATGTAAGCCCTTTCCTTCTGTACTCAGTGCAGATGGGAAACAGCTGGTCACCCCTCTCATTACAATTTTCCTCAAATATATGATGGCAGTAATTAAGTCACATTTCAATACTGCATTCTCGAGACTCAATAATTCAGGATACTAACTTGTAACATAAAATTCTTATGAAATTACCTCATTTCTAATTTTAGCAAAGTAAATTATTACCTACATTAAAACCTCAATTCCTCCCCTCTAGAATGAACAAGTCTACTTAGTAGAAACTTCTTTTATGGGTATAGTGCCCCCAGATGTGACTTCAGAATAAGACAGTAATTCATTCTTTTAGCAAATACTGTTAACATGAGAAATATGTTTTGTATGACAAGCTGTAACATATGCTGGGAATGTAACAGAAAACATAAAAACAGACTCTTCTGCCATGAAACTTACATTTGGGTGCAGGAGACAGGTAAGCATATAAATATACATTGTGAGAAATTCTATTAAATAAGCAGGGCATCAAAACAGAGAAATAACAATAATTCCAGGGAACCTTGTAGAGGTACACAGTAGAGTGCACATATTATCATGCTCCAGAATTAGGGTTCTGGTCCATGGTCCCCACTTACATAGGGGAAACTTCACAAGCAATGGAGAAGTGCTGTAGATGTCTCTCTCTCTTCTCCTCTCCCTCTGTCTTTCTCTCCTCTCTCTCTCTTAGAGAATAACAATAAAAGAAAAGAATGTCAGGAGAACTGGAATGGTTGTACAGGAGCCAAGCTTTAGCAATAAACCTAGCTGCAAAAATAATAATGTTATTGTTACTATTATTCAAGAGGAAGGTAGGTTCAAAATTCTAATTCTGTTCGATTCGAATTCTGCTACTCTCTTGAGTAACTTACTTTCTAAAAATTAATTTCTTCATCTAGAAAATTGGCAGATGACTATTACCTATTGCATAGGTTGATTTGAAGATTAATTGAGATAATAATCATTGAAGCACTTGGGACCATGCAAAGGCATTATAAGGTTTTGTTAGTAATAAAGACAATTATATTAGCTGACACTTATTACCACTATTTTTCTACAGGAAAACATAAATAATTACTAAGTTTGCCATTTAGATAAATTATAGAAGCTTATGTTCAATAAGAGCTAAAAAAACCTTTATATATTTAAAATAATGACAATTGTTAAGTTATTTAATTATTAGATATGATTTGGGACAACATTTTATAAAGGTAATTCACATTTACTTATTTAAAATAAAAGATTAAGATTTTACTTTGTGTTCAAGTCAGAAAGAACAATGTCTATCCTTAAATAACTTACCTTTTGGAGTGAATGAAATGATAATTAATTAAGAAATTAAATAGACGTAAATTAACTGAGGGGGATGGGCAGTGGTGAACCTGGTTAAACACACATAGTACTAAGACAAGGATACCAGCAAGCACCCGGTTCGAGCCCCTGCTGCTCACCTGCAGCAGGGATGCTTCACAAGTGGTAAAGTCGGTCTGCAAGTGTTTTATCTTTTTTTCCTCCTCTTTATCTCCTCCTTCCTTCTCAATTACACTCCATCCTATCAAGTGGGGGAAAAATAGCTTCTAGAAGTGGCCCATTCGTAATTCTGGCACCAGGCCCCAAAGATTGGAGGCAAAAAGAAAAGAAAAGAAATTTCAAATTTGAAATAAATCATTTCCTCTAAACTTCAGTTTGGTATCAGTAAAGTAAAACTTCAATTCTCAATCTTTAAGGAGACATGCAAAATTTGATAACTGTCCTTCAATTCTAGGACAGTAAGCTACAGAACATTAGAATAGCAAAGAGACAGATATTCTCTGAATTTTTAAATAAATTATAGCCATTGTCAACATTAAAATACCATCTACACCCAGAGCTCCTGAGTGACTAGTTCATACTATATTTTTCTTTTTCTCCTAAACCAGCAGCCTCAAAGTCCCTGCTCATTTCTACTTGAGAAATTTCTGAGTTGCAAAATAAATTCCCAAATTCAAAGAGTATGTGATCTTGGGAGAAGGTCTCTAAAATTCAGTTTCCTTGTGCATAAATAAAAGTTAATAAAATCCCATATAACAAACTTAAGTATTAATATAGTAAAGCAAAAACAAATAATACTAGGATAGGCTTTTAACTAAGTTATCAGTAAGTATTAGTAATTATTCAAAGTTGTATACCTAGCTCTTTAAATATAAAGACTAGTATGAATGCAGTAGCTTTTGTAGAATTGAATACTGATTCCCAGTGGTCTAAGAAGTTGGGCAATGATAAAGCAAAGCATTTGCAAGCATAAAGTCCTAAATTCAATTCTGGGCAGTACATGTTTTAGAGTTCTCATTCTCTCACTTTCACTTCCTCAAAAATGCTGATGTCCATGGCAAGAGATAAATGCAGTATCATCAAAGTTGCCCAAATTATTTTCCATAAGACACTAACCCCAAATTTTCTGTGAAAATTAAAATTGATTCTTTTTTCTAATCATAACACATGAGATGTCGTGGTCAATGGAATCCCAGTATCAAAGAAAAGTTTTAGAGATAGAAAATATTAGTGGTAGAACTCCCACTAGAACATATTCATAGCTCTGTAGGGAATGCAGCAGTGATAATGATGTAAGCATTCCTACACAGAATTATTTAAGGCTCTGTATTTTATCAATGAGACCATAAAGGCATTAGAGTGCATTAAATATGTATCTTCGCATGTTTAGGTCCATTATGGTTTATCATCTCAAACGAAAATCTGAAAATTGCCTACTCCCTAGGTGCAAATTAATAAGATATGTGAAAAGATCTCAGGAATATTAGCAGTATAGACTCAGTGATTCAGTTTGAAAGTTGCAGATGTTTTCTTTTCTACAGTTACTCTAAAAACGAATGCATAGCTCCACTTGCATTGGGAAACTTCACAAGCGTGAAGAGATCTGCGGGTTTCTCTCTCTTTCTCTGTCTCTCTACCTCTCTATCTCCTCTTCCCCTCATTTTCTCTCTGTCTCTATCCAATAATAAATAAATAAAAATATTTAAAAATAAAAACTAAAAAAAAATAATAAAACGAATGCATAGCAAAGCAACAAGACCAATCAACAATGAAAAATACAATAGTAGCCTCCACAGTATCTTTATGTTAAATTTTCTTCTGGGACATTTGTTTAAAGCTAGAGTAGGGGATGCTGCTGCATAAGGGAGGATCAATGGAGCATAATTAAAATTATTAGCTTAGGGTTGAAAAATATATATCGTCGAGTCTTAATCAAGTGGTAAGTTGAGCCTCAAGTCAAACGCAAAGTCACTTTCTTTAAGCAGAAGATGAATTTCTAAAAGGGAAACCACCTAAAAGCAAGTCAGAAAAGAAAATATCAAAGTTAGCATTGTAAAATAAGGAAAAATAAAGTATCAAGAAAATAAAACATAACACCATATCTGCATCATTAGCTTGAATTTTAATGATGATTTTATGGTTCCATACCTTCGCGATTGTGCTGCGAGTTGTTCTTTTTTTATTTTAATATTTTATTTATTTATTCCCTTTTGTTGGCCTCGTTTTATTATTGTAGTTGTTATTATTGTTGGATATGACAGAGAGAAATGGAGAGAGGAGGGAAAGACAGAGAGAGGGAGAGAAAGATAGACACGGCAGACCTGCTTCACTGCCTGTGAAGCGACTCCCCTGCAGGTGAGGAGCCAGGGGCTTGAACCCAGATCCTTACTCTGGTCCTTGCACTTTGAAGCCACATGCGCTTAACCCACTGTGCTACCACCCAACTCCCAGAGGGTTGTTCTTAAAACTCAAGGTAAAGATGGAAGACACAGTGTGAGAAACTATTTATGCTGGAATTTTGCAATCTATATTGTGGAACAATCTATACTGTTTGATTCTAGATATTTTCTTGCTTCATGGATGTGGCTAGGACTTTCAAGGCAATGTTGAGTAGGAATGTTGACAATGGACAGCCCTGTCTGGTAGCTAAAGAGGGAAGAGCTTTTTAGTTTCTCATCATTCAGTATAATGTTGGATGTAAGTTTGATGTATATGGACTCAACTAGTTTGAGAAATTTTCCTTGTATACTAATTATTTTTTTAAAATTTCATCATGAAATGATGCTGAATCTTATCAAAGGCTTTCTCTATACCCATTAAAATAATAATGTGGAACTGAGAAATGTTATGCATGTACAAATTATTATATTTACTGTCGAATGTAAAACATTAATTCCCCAATAAAGAAATTAAAATAATAATAATAATGTGGTTTTGGGTTTTCCTTTTGTTAATGTGGTAGATCATATATATCAATTTACATATACTGAATCATCCTTTCATGCTTGGAACAAATCCTACTTGATTGTAATGCATTTTTTGTATCCAATTTGCTAGAATTTTGTTCTGTATCTTAGTATCTATGTTAATTAGGGATATCTGCCTCTATTTTTCTTGTGTGTGTGTGTGTGTGTTTGTGAATATATACATCCTTATGTTCACAGCAACACAGTTTAGAATATCCTAAGTTTTGAAACAACCAAAATCTCCAACAACAGATGAGTGACTAGTAAAGCATGGCATATACACACAATGGAATACTACTTGGTTGTTAAAAAATGAAGCCATCTCCTTCACCTCATCTTTCAGAGAACCATACTAAGTGATATAAGACAAAAAAGATAATATGGATACCAGATGATCTCATTCCTAGGTTAATTTTAAGAAACATACAGAAAAGAAAACACAGTGTAAAACATTGGTCTAGCTCTGGTGTATTACACCAAAGTAAAAGACTGGGGAAAGTGAGGGTAGGATGGAGTTGTGGGGAGCTATGTGATCCTGATGCATGAAAAAAGAAAAGGACTTAAGTTATAGATGAGAGTTTTGCAGATATTTATTTCAAGGGGAAGAGAAACTGTACCCATATCTCAACAACTGTACTATAAACTGTTAACCCTCCAATAAAATGACAAAAATTAAATTATAAGATATAATATATGTATGTGTAAAGATAAAAACATATGTATATGCGTATACATGAAACATTGAAACTTATTAACTAATTTCCAAATTTCCAATAAGAACAATCAATGATAAAAAAAATTCAACCAAATCACTTTATTGTAAAAGAGCTGTTAGGGGCCATGTGGTGGTGCACCTGGTTGAGCGCACATGTTACATTGCGCAAGGGCCCAGATTAAAGTCCCCGGTCATCACCTGCAGGGGGAAAGTTTCATGAGTGGTGAAGCAAGGCTACAAGTGTCTCTCTGTCTCTCTTCCTCTCTATTTCCCCCTTCTCTCTAAATTTCTGGCTGTCTCTATCCAATAAATAAAGATAATTTTAAAAAAGAAGAAAAAGCTGCTGCACAACAGAAATAAAAAAAAAAAAAACAGGAAAGGGGAGGGAATTAATGGACAGCACAATATTACTAAATACTAGTTAGTTAAATACTTTAAAATCTCTTTTTAATATAGAGTATGTTAGTTATTATACTTCTAGTAACCACAATACACAATAAGGAACAGAGGGGCCAGGTGGTGCATATGGTTAAGCACACACATTACAGTGCACAAGGACCTGGTTTCAAAGCCCCTGGTTCCCGGCTATAGGGGGGAAAGCTTCACGAGCAGTGGAGCAGGGCTACAGGTGTCTCTCTGTCTCTTTCCCTATATCTCCCGCTTCCCTCTCAATTTCTCTCAGTTTTTATGAAATAAAATATAAATAAATATTTTTAAAGAATGAACTTGAGACCTCAGAGCCTCAGGCACAAAATTTAAAAAAAAATAAGAGGAACTGAGAACAACAAAAAGCACAAGAAAAATTAGTGAGGAAATCGCCAAAAAAATCTATCCACACAAAATGACAGATGGAAGCAAATGGGAAAAGAATCAACTACTTAAAACCACCTAAAACAAAAGCCAGATTGGATATAAGTAAACAACACATATCAATAACCACCCTAAATATGAATGGCCTAAATTCACTTGTCAAAAGTCTCAAAGCACCTAAATGGATTAAAGAACATCATCCATCTATTAATGTTTCCAAGAAACCCAGATTCAAAGAAAAGATAAACAGAAGTTTAATGTAAGAGGATGGAGGAAGATGTTCCAAGTCAATAAAGAAGAAGTAAACGAACAGCAAGTCTGTTCTCTGATTAAAAAAAAAAATACATTTTCAGGTATAGAAAGTGTACAGTAGAGATATAACCATCATCATTATATATGCTCCAAATATAAGTGCACTCAAATATATAAAAACAAGTTCTCACTGAACTTAAGGATGATATTGACAGTAGTACAATAATACCAAGTGACCTTAACATACCATTCAAAATAAAAGGTCAATTATCCAGACAAAAAATCCACAGGTAAATAGTGGCTTTAAATGAAACTATAGATGAAACGGACCTAACAGATACATACAGAACTTTCCATCCCAAAATAAATGAATACACTTTCTTAAGTACACACAGATTATTCACAAAGATTGATCATATGCTGTATCATAAAGACAGCCTAAACTAATATGTGAATAATGAAACATATCTTCTCAAACCAGGATGGTACGATGATAGAAATTAACCACAAAAAGAAAAGATACCCCCCCCCCCAAGTCTGGAGACTAAACAACAACATGCTTCTGAATAGCACATGGGTCACTGAAGAAATCAAAAAAAGAAGTTAAGAATTTCCTTGATATCAATGAAAATGAAGAAACTAGTTATCAGACCCTATGGGATACAGCAAAAGCAGTCTTGAGAGGAAAATTCATAGCAATATAGGCCATTAACAAAAAGGAGAAATCACTAGTAAACCAACTAACAAGCCAAACTGATCCATCTAGAATAGGATCAACAAAGAAATTCACAGGTCAGTAAAAAATAGGAAAAAGTTAAAATCAGAGCAAAAATCAAGGCAATGTTAAACAACAAGACCATCAGGAGGATTAATGAAACTAAGAGCTTGTTCTTTGAAAGGAGATATACCTCTAGATACACTCATTAACAGAAAAAGAGAAATAGCTATGGTAAAATCACTCAGAATAAAAAGAAGATATTACAACACAGGACACAGAGATACAAAGGATCATGCAATACTATTATGGACATCTGTATAGAATTACATTTGGCAACTTAGAAGAAATGGAAATATTCTTTTTTTATTATTTTATTTATTTACTCCCTTTTTGTTGCCCTTGTTGTTTTATTGTTGTAGTTATTATTGTTGTTGCCGTTGTTGGATAGGACAGAGAGAAATGGAGAGAGGAGGGGAAGACAGAGAGGAGGAGAGAAAGATAGACACCTGCAGACCTGCTTCACCGCTTGTGTGAAGATAGACACCTGCAGACCTGCTTCACCGCTTCACCTCCCCTGCAGGTGGGGAGCCGGGGTTTGAACCGGGATCCTTATGCTGGTCCTTGTGTTTTGCGCCACCTGCGCTTAACCCGCTGCGCTACAGCCCGACTCCCGAAATAGAAATATTCTTAAAGTCATACCAACTGCCAACCTTGACACAGAAGAAGCAGATAAATGTAATAGGCCAGTCACTAGAAAAGAAATTGAAACATTAATCAAGAGCCTACCCAAGAACAAAAGCTTAGGTCCAGATGGCTATACTAATGAATTTTATAAAACACTGAAAGAACTAACACCCATTCTCCTCAAACTCTTCCAGAAAATGGAAGATGGAACACTCTCAAATACATTTTATAAGGCTAATATCACTCTGATCTCCAAAGCAGGAAAGGATTCCATCAAAAAAGGAAACTATATAGGCCTATACACCTAATGAATATTGATGCAAATATCTTCAACAATTATTTGGATAATTGAATCCAACAATATATTAAGAGAACAATCTATCAAGACCAAGTGGGGTTTATCCCTGGGAAACAATGTAATTAATCAATGTAATCCACCAGGTCAACAAAAAGAAAGATAAAAATCATGTTTTATCAATTGATGTGGAAAAATCATTTAATAAGCTCCAACACCCACTTATGATAAAAGCCCTCAAGAAATTTAAAATGGAAGGAAAATTCCTCAACATAATAAAGGCTATATATGAGGAACTCATGGCTTATAGCACACTCAGTGGGAAAAATTGAAAGCTGTCTCCCTAAAATCAGCAAATAAGTAAGAATTTCTCTTTTATTCACTTTTATTCAACATAGTACTAGAGGTTCTTGCCTTCATAATCAGACAAGAAGTAGCTATCAAAGGAATTCAAATTGGAAAGGATGGAGTTACCATTATTTGCGGATGAAATGCTGTTATACTGAGAGAACCCCATAAACTCTGCCAAAATATTACGGAAATCACCAATAAATTCACTGAAGTAGCAGGCTACAAAATCAATACTCATAAATATGTGGTATTTCTACAAAAGATGGGCCAAAGGAAAGGGAACTCAAAAAAGCAATCCAATTTACCACTTAATCCAAAAAGATAAAACACCTAGGAATAAACCCAACAAGGAAGTGAAGGACTTTTTCAGCAAAAAATTATAAAATATTATTAAAAGAAATAGAGGATGACACAAATAAATGGCAGATCATCCCTTGTTTGTGGATTGGAAGACTAAATATCCTTAAAATGGCAATCTTGCCAAAAATAATCTATAAATTCAATGTAATCCCTATTAGAATCCCAGTGACATATTTCTTTTTTTATATTTATTTATTTATAAAAAGGAAACACTGGCAAAAACATAGGATAAGAGGGGAACAACTCCACACAGTTCCCAACATCAGAACTCTGTATCCTATCCCCTCCCTTGATAGCTTTCCTATAGTTCTTTAACCCTCTGGGAGTATGGACCCATTGTGGGATGCAAAAGGTGGAAGGTTGCCTCTATCTTTCCCTAGTGGGGTGGGGTTCTGAGGAATCGGAGCTCCAGGACACATTGGTAGGGATGTCTGTTCAGGGAAGTCTGGTCAGCATCATGGTAGCATCTGAAACCTGGTGGCTGAAAAGAGAGTTAACATACAAAGGCAAACAAACTGTTGACCAATCATGGACCTAAAGGCTGGAATAGTGCAGATGAAGAGTTGGGGGGGGGGGGCTCTGTTTTGTATATAGCTAGTTGGCATATTTTAGTTATATTCCAAAGGGCCTGTGGCTATACTAGTTTTTTCTTTTTTTCTTTTTTTTTTCCCCTTGAGCCTGAAACTGATATGCAGGTGGATCCAAGTTATTGTCTGGGGAGAGTATGTCATGGTTGGAAGGAGATTGAACAACTTATCCAAAAATTTATGTGGAACTATTAAAAAAAAACATGAATACAAAAGCAGTCCTGAGGGAAAAATGGAGGTATCACAATACCTGCCTTTGGCTTATATTACTAAGTAATATTGGTTTTTAAAAAAGTAAAAAGTATAGTAATGGAACAAAAATGGAAATATGGACCAATGGAACAGGATAGAAAGCACAGAACTAAACACACACATGTAAAGTCACATTATATATGATAAAGGGGTCACAACTGCCCAATGAGGAAAAGAAAGTCTCTTTAGCAAATGGTATTAGGTGAACAGGACAACCACATGCAGAAAAATGAAACTTGACCACCTAACACCATGCATCAAAATTAGCTCAAAGTGGATCAAAGATCTGGATATTAGTCCTGAAACTAAAAAAATACATAGAAGAATACATTGGTGAAACATTTCAAGACCTCAACTGTTGTTAAAATTTCGGAGGCTCTTGCCGGGCGGGTCTAGCTTCACGGGCGGGTAACAGAGATGCGGAGACAACGGCTGGGCAGGGAAGCTGTATTTCTTTATTCAGGAACAACGATTCATAAACTAAGACAAACTAATCACCAAACAAAACTCTGCTGTCTCTTTGCGGCGGCGCAAGCACTCTTTCTTTTACTCTGGAACTCAGAAACCCAGGAACTCTGTCTCTCTGGCACTCTCTCTTACTCTGTAACCCTGAAACTCTCCTACTCAGGAACTCAAGAACTCTGTCTCTCTGGCACTCTCTCTTACTCTGTAACTCTGAAACTCTCGAACTCAGGAACTCAAGAACTCTGTCTCTCTCGAACTCAGGAACCCAGGAACTCTGGCACTCTGGAACTCTCGGACTCAGGAACCCTCTCTCGGGGTTCTTTGGGGCGGGGCCAAGCAGGCCCGGGAAATTAACAGGACTGATCCAATTCTCTTGGCGGGGGGAGGGCTAGGACAAACCAATGTAAAGCATACGACACTCAACATTAAAGACACATTTGGAGACTCCACCCATGGGCAAGGGAAACAAAAACAAGAATGAACAAATGGGAAGATATTAAATTGAAATGCTTCTACACATCAAAAGATAATTCCATAAGGATAAACAGGAAACCCAGTAAATGGGCAAAGATATTTGCATGCTATACTTCAAATGGTTGATATCAAACATGTATATACAGCTCAACAACAATAAAAAAAGAATCACCCAGTAAAAAATGAACAGAAGATATGAATAAACAGTTCTTTAAAGAAGAGATACACATGGTCCACATACACATGCCAAAATGCTCCAATCCACTCAGCATCAGAGAAATGCAAATTAAAACTACATTGACATATCATTTCACATCTGTGAGAATGGACTCCATCAATAAAACAGGAGAGGATAAGTGTTGGAGAGGGTGTGGAAAGAGAGGAGCTTTACTACGCTGCTCAAGGAAGTGAAAAGTGGGCAACCATTATGGAGAATAGTATGGGGAATCCTTTAAAAATACAAATAAAAATACCTTATGATAAGCAATTCTACTCCTAGGCATTTACACAAGAGATATAATAACACTGATTCAAAAGGACATATGCATCCTCATGTTCACAGTGACTTTATTTACAATAGCAAAACTTGGAAACAATCAAAATGCCCTTTGATAAGTGACTGGATAAAAATTGTTATGGGACATACATTCAAAGTAATATTACTCAGCAATAAAAAAGATTATATTGTGTCCTTTGGGATAAAGTGGATGGATTTGGAGAAGTTATGCTTGTTGAAGAAAGTAAGTAGGTAAAAGACAACTACAAAATGGTTTCACTTATATGTGGGATATAGAGAATTAAACATATGAATGTGAAAAAAAAGTCAGCTTATGATTAAGACTTGGGAGAACTATAGCGATTATAGTGGATTGCAGACCAAAATTTTTTAACAAGTATATATTTAAATAATTGGCATTTTTAAATTATTAATATAACCACTTACAAACACATTCCTAAAAGATTTGATTGCAACTTGCAACTTTTAAAGAAACTTTATTCTATTAAGGACACCTGACTGAAAAAGATAATATAATGTTGTGAAGTCTGGGGTAGTGAAGGCCACTTAAAAGAAAATATATTTTATGGATATACAACTCTTCAGACCCAGCTCTGGCTAGACCAGCTCTCATAGCACTTATTATTTCTTACAAGTCAGAGAGTGATGCTTCTTTCTCGAACATTTCTGTTCCTCCAAATTTGATGAAAAGTTTTGGTTTATCACTTGGGGCTGGGTGCTAGCACTATGAATCCACTGCTCCTGGAGGCCATTTTTTCCCCATTGGCTAGGAAGGAGAGAAATTGAGAGGGAGAGATAACGACAAACACCTGTAGACCTGCTTCACTGCTTGGGCAGCGACACCCCGCCCCATGCACGCATGCACGCATGCACGCACCCACGCAGACACACACTCAAGCAGATGGGGAACTGGGTTTCTTGCCCAGGTCCTTGTGCTTTGTACTATGTGCGGTTAACCTGCTGCGCCATCGCCCAGCCCCCACCAGAAGTCAATACAAGTTGATAACAGGTCATCTGAAAGTGCTTGTATCTTTTATTTTTAGTTTTTCGTGGTAGAAATTGTCCATATTTTGACTGCTCAGTTTATGTTCCACGTCACTTTGAGTATATGATACTGTTTTCTAAACAGTTAATGTCCAAGACATATGGAACAGTTTTTTTCTTTTAAGTTTTTATCATGCAAATATTTTACCAGCATCAGTTCTGCAACCATTATTAAAAATCCGTTTAGTGTACCTCAGACAACTCAATTATGTCAGGGAATAATTATATAGTTATAATTTATGATTATTGCTAGAAATCTTGTTGCTACAAATAACATCAAATATTTATACCAAGTAGAAATATTTCAAACATTTATACCAAAGAAATACGGTCTACTCCCATGTGAAAGTTACAAAGAAAGGTATGTGATCTATAACTCAAAATGAACTATGAAACTATTCTTTAGCCATTTTTACTAATTTATTTTTTATTGAATTCATTTATTAGTTCTTATAGTTATTGGCGATGTTTTTAGTTTTCCATATGTTAGATCATGTCCTTTGCAAGTAGAGACCATTTAATTTCTTTCTTTATCATTTCAGTATTTTCTGTTTATTTTCTTATTTACTGTTTATTTTCTAATTACTCCGCCTAGGATTTGGACTATTTGTAGTATTGATCACTTTTTCCTTATTTATGAACTTAAATGAGAAATTTTCAGCTTTTTTTTAAATTGAGAGATAATACTTTATAAAACAGCCATTGTACATGGGTATAATTTCATTATATACCAGAACCCAAAGTTCTTTTCCATCTCTCTCTCCCTTCTCCTTCCCCAGAGTTCCTTGCTTTGATGCTATATACCTGCCCACTTTGCATTTCACTTTTTCTCCCTCCTGTCCCTATTTATTAGGTCTGCTTATAAGTGACATCATTTGGTATTTTTCCTTCTCTTTTTGGCTTATCTCAATTCATTCACATGATGTCTTCGAATTTTAGCTGGAATGACACAAAGGAGATGACTTCATCATTTTTTTATGGCCAAGCGGTATTCCATCATGTACATATACCGCAGTATATTTACATTGGTCATCTGGATTTTGGTTTCCAAGTTTTAGTGATTACAAAATGGACTGCTAGGAACATAGGTATACATAGGTCTCTTCTGATAGGTGCTTTTGTTTCCCTTGGATAAATCCCCAGAGGAGAAATTGTTATTTCATAGAATAGATCTATTTCCAGTGTTCTGAGACATCTCCAGACTGTTCTCAAATTTTAACCATTATGCATGGTGTTAGCTGTGAGTTTGTCTGGTATGCTCTTTGTTATATTAATGTACACTTCTTTTATACATAATTTGGTGATATTTTTAGTCATAAAAGGATGTTGAAATTTGTTAAAAAATTTTCTTCATATATAGAGATCTCATTTTTTTTTAATCCTTTGTCTATTAAACTTCTCGTTTTACACATGCATTGCTTTCTGGATTTCGTTTAGTTGTCTAACTAAACTGTTATGGTTAGACATTTACATTTATTTCATTCAGCCTATTTAAGATTATTATTTGGGGACCCTGTAGAATGCACATGGTATAATATGCAAGGATCCAAATTCAACCCCCTGCACCCTGTCTGCAGGGCAAAAGCTTCATAAACTGTGAAGCAGTGCTGTGTTTCTTTTTCGCTCTGCCTATCTCCCCCTTTCCCTCTCAAGTTCTCTGTCTCTAATAAAGAAGTAAATAAATAAATAAAATATTTTAAATTATTCTTTTTAATTCTCAAGTAATTCATAGAGATCCATTTATTTGGAGTGAGCTACTAGAATTTACTGGCTTTCTTTGGTAGTATCTTGTTTCTGTGATCCTTCAGTATCCATGTAGCCTGTGTTGTTGACCATACATTTGAATAAGTAAACTCTTCTCTTCAGTTTTTGTATACTGGATTACTAAAAAAGAACCTTCTCTGATTATTTATTCCAGTTGATAGGGTGATAAATAGCACAATCTAGTTGAATGTGTACTGTGTCATGTGACTTTTTCTAGATACACAGCAGGGTTCATGCTTTGTGAGCCTGTTACCAGTGGCTTGGGGGACATAGGTTGTTGATGTTCAGGACCCAAAAACATAGATGAGTGAGACTCAAACACCTCATCACAGACCCCTGCAAGCGTCAACCCGGCTTTGACCTAGCACGTTATGATTGGGCCCTCCTCAATCGCTATCGAACAGACCATGGCCGGTGCGCCACTATGTTCCATCGCTGGGGAGCCAGAGACGACCCGAACTGCCCCTGCGGCTACAGACAGACTATGACCCACATAGTCAACGACTGCCGCCTCTCCAGATTCAAAGGAGGTCTCGAAACTTTACATCAGGCTCAACCTGACGCTGTGGACTGGCTACGGAAGAAGGGCAAACGCTAGAAGAAGAAGAAGTGAGACTCCTATCTGGTTCTTGAAAAGGTTTCTAAGGATCACTAGAGGGGTATAATTGGCCTCAGATTGGTGTCAAAAGGGGATGGAACCAAGTAATTGGATTAATTCAGTGTCCTGTACCTAGGAGCATGGTTTTTAGTCCTCAGTGGAGCTCACCATATCCTATGAACTTATTTGAGCTTGGTTACTTCTACAAAGATCCTATTTCTAAATAAATTACATTCACAGGTTTCAAGATGGACATGAAATGTAGACACATAATTCCATGTAGTACAACATGTATATTTAATCACTAGGTTCAGATTCTAACATCTTGCTATACTTGCATTATCACAGACCTATTGAGTCATCACTGTGTCTATATATCAACACACTTATTTTCTATACATCAATATACTTATTTTCTTTTTTGCCTTCAGTTTTATCTCTGTGGCTCAGCTCAGTGCCTGCACTACAAATCCACTGCTCCTGGAGGCCATTTTGTCCCATTTTATTGCCCTAGTTGTTATTGTTGCTGATGTTGTTATTGCTGTTGTTGATGATGGATAGGACAGAGAGAAATTTAGAGAGATGAGGAAGATAGAGGGAGAGAAAGCTAGACATCTGCAGACCTGCTTCACCACCTGTGAAGGTAAGGAACCAGGATTCCAACTGGGACTCTTGCAAGGGTCCTTGCACTTCATAATATGTGTGCTTAGCATGGTGCTCTACCACCCAGCCCCCAATACACCAATTTTCAATGCTTTCTAAAGTAAGTTAATAATGTAAGAATAATTCTGCTATATACTTCAGCATGTATATCAAAACTGAAGTTTTATTACTTATTGCTTTTCTTTTGATTCAAAGTACACATACAATTATATTCATAAGTTTAATAGCACTGATTGAAGCATACATCCTCAAACCCATAATCACGCTCAAGATATACTGCTTAACCATTGCTCCCAGAAGGCTCCTTCCTAGAAGTTCCATGTCCTTATCACCCAGAGACATCTCCTGTCTTTAACATTTTCCTACCTTTAATTTGTTCTATTTTAGAATCCCATAAGTCTTTATATTTAGGTAATTTCTTTTGTAGTCCGTACTGAATTAGATATATCTAACTTAAGCTAGTCAATTTAACTATGCAATGACTGTATCAAGTCTTGTTTCCCAGATCATGACATTCTGTTCTTAGGTACATGCATTTTCATGATTGTTATACCTTTATGATAGATTAAGAATAAATATTTCTAACTATATGAGTTAGCTTACCCTCATCCTTTATAGTGTTTCACAGGTGTTATTATATCTCCATACATACAAAAAAATCCACAAGCACATGCTGTAACTTCTACTTTAAACCACTGTATCATTTCTTTTTTTTTTTTTTTTTTTGTCACCAGGGTTATTGTTGGGGCTTGCTGCCTGCACTACCAATCCATGATCCCAGTGGCAGTTTTTTTTTTTATCCCCCCCACCCCATTTCTTTTACATTAGATAAGGAAGAAAGAAATTGAGAGGGGAGGAAGTGATAGAGAGGGAGAGACACCTACAGACCTGTTTCACTGCTCCTGAATCTTCTTGGCTGCAGGGTGGTATGAGGGCTAGAACTGGTTCTTTCTGCATTGTAACCTGTGTGCTCAACTGTTTGCATCACACACAGCCCAGTCCCCCAACCCTCATAAATATATATATATATATTTATCTAATAAAAAAGGTATACTTATTTACTTAGATATTTACCATTTCTGGTCATCCTGATAATCTAAATTTCTACTCTACAATTTCCCATTTATTCTGAGAAATATCCGCAAGCAATTCTTTGAGTGCAGTCTGCTGGAAACAAATTTTCTAAGTTTACTTTTATCTAAAAAAAAAATGTCTTTATTTCACATATTCTTGAAGGAGAATAGCACTGGAAAGAAATGTCAATCTTTTTTTCATTCAGGACTTTAAAAATGGAGTTCCACAGTCTTCTGGTCTCCCTTGTGTCTGATGAATTATTCAAATTGCTATTCTAACACAAAGTGTTTCATTTTCCTCTGACTACTTGCAAGCCTTTTCAGTCTATCTTTGGTTTTCAACAGTTTGACTATAATTTGTCTAAGTATACAGTTTTCTTATCATTTGCTCACTAGATACACACTGATCTTACTGAATCTCTAAATTGTTATTTCTAATTTTTCAAAAATGTTGTCAAAATAATATGAATATTGCTATATTTTCTTCCAAGTAATGAGGAATCTCTTAATATGGTAATCTATTCCCTTTCTTAGTATTACAGTATCTGAGATATGAGCTAGAATACCAGATTTGAATCTTTCATTTTACTCTTTGTTTTTTTAGTTTTTTTAATTATATTTATTTATGTATTGACTAGAGACAGCCAGAAATTGAGAGAAAAGAAGGAAATAGAGAAGAGAGACAGAGAGACACCCAGAGCCTCGCTTCACCACTTGCAAAGCTGTTAGCCCTGTGTGTGGGGACGAGGGGCTCAAACCTGGGTTCTTTCACATTGTAACCCATGTGTTCCCTATTTTTTAATTTATTATTTCAAAGAATATGAAAATATATTTTACTCAAATTCTTTAGTATTAAGGAATGGTGTCTCTTCTGCATCTCTGTTTTCATATTTTTGCTTTCTTTGATAGACATTGAGGAGAAAGTTGGGGGCATTTCACTGCACTCTCCTGTGCTACCTCAACATCTCCCACTAAGGTATATTTCATAAGAAAATACAGCATTAAAATGTGCTGGTGTAGCTTCGTGGGTGGGAGAGAGAGGACCAGGGACTCATGGCTGAGCTGGGAACGCAGTTCAATCTTTATTGATGAGTAATGCAGTGCAAGCTAGCTATCTCTAATCACAATCCTGTCCTTATATATCTCCTGAGGCGGAAGTGCCAGGTCTGAAGAGGATGTACATAGGATAGGGGGTGGGGAGAAGGAAAAAGCACTTGAACTAGTGGGGATTAAACCAATGAAAACAATGATTATGTAAATAGAACACAATGTTAAGCAATACAAGCAAACCTAACGTGATGATGATCAAAACAGAAGTTCTTATAAGCAGAATTTAGAAGCATACCAACAAAAATGCATATGTATCTATGTAAATATGTTTGTGAGGATATGTACAGAATACAGTCTATAAAGAGTAAACATTATAGTAAAATCTGTTATGATTTGGCTAATGATACTGGGTTTAAAGTATAGAAAAAAATCAGCCTTTCATCTCATAACCCTTTTTTTCTGCCTATTTATTTATTTAGTTGTTTACATCTTATCTTGTGCAAATGTTGTTTTCATAATAAGACAATTTAGAACTATAAGTTCTTTATGCAAAAGAGGGCATCACGTGCTCTATTTCCTGCCCAGTAAGCCCTGAATACATGAATTTGTCTAATACCAGAAAGGTGGGAAATGTGAGAAATGGATGAATCCCAACTGGTTTGGGCTATAAATACAGAAAACTTAAACAATGCATGTCATCTGGGAAATGAGGTTTGAAGTGGTAAAAAACTGGGTATCTTACTTTTTGTTTTTTTAAGAAAGCACCAAGATACTGAGCAGTTGTGACATTAACCTGCATGTCTTCAAAGCATCTGTAGTTCCTATCTATCAATAAGAAGAATATGGTTACAGAAAATATTTATGATGACCTTTGACTCATCTCATGTGATACACTCTCTTCATCTGATCTGCCTGTAGTACAGGGAGACAAAACATTGTTATGGTTCTTCAAAACACCAGAAAATATTACCAACAACAAAATTAGGATTGGTCATTTTCTGGTATTTGACACTACAGGACTCTTGGAGAGATTGAAGTTTACTTCAGACTTGAAAAATAATAGAACTTTTTGTTCACATCTAAATAGGCATAGGTTCTAGATGTAAATTTCAACACTACTACTTATAAGAAAACTATATTACAAACTTATTAACCTTTTCATGTCTTATTTTCTTTATCATAATCAAAAATACTTGGTTAGTTTGTAGTGAGACTAAAAATATAAGCTGCCATATTTTCATGTCATTAAACTTATAATAATGATTAGTAATAATTTTTAGAAGATTCTATGATTATAGAGAAAAATATATATGTATATATGGATACTCTTACATGCAAATGCTAGATGTCTATATTTTATACATTTTTCTCTCAAATCTGGAATAGGACTAGTAAGATGACTTAATATTTACTTTTTCAACTCTATACCACTTCATCATAGCTGAGAGAAATACAGTAGATGATTGGAGACTTGTACATTTTACGTTCCCCACTGGGAGAGGCCAGGGTCTTACAGATAGACAAAATTATGTGTGACAGCCAGTGCTTCAGCAATTATCATTGATGCCATAATGCTACACTACTTTAAACAGCTCCAGGAAGCCTTTAGTTTTCTCACTAAATATCTGATAACATTGAGATCCACATCTTCTGCACAGATTAAATTGTACTATACTGTCCTACTATCCATATGAGTATATTCCAACTTGCCTTGTCACAAAACATAAAAATAGGGCACTAACAGCCTAATATTATAGGGAAAATTACAATTTATTGGATACTAAAAGAATTGTTCACTATTTCTTTCATAATTTTTTTGTTGTTGTGATTGATGTTGTCATTGTTAGATAGGACAGAGAAATGGAGAGAGATGGGGAAGACAGGGGGAGAGAAAGATAGATACCTGCAGACCTGCTTCACCACTTGTGCAGCGACTCTCTTGTAGGTGGGGAGCCAGGATCCTTATGCAGGTTCTTGCGTTTTGTTCCATGTGCGCTTAACCTGCTGTGCTACCACCCGACTCCCCTTGTTCACTGTAATTTTATTGTACCAGTAAATTGTCATTAGTTATCTCATGTGACCTTCCCAAGAATATTTAAAGGCAACAAGCATAGTCCCTACTGTAAAAAAGAGACAAATGATGAAGAAAATGTTTATATTTATGGCCACTGTCCCAGAGATGTTTTGTGACAGGAATGAAATTAAAACTTAATTTTAAACAGTGGCCACATTTTGATTTCTTTCTGCGCATGTGTTTAGAAGGATATATCTAGTTTGGGACATGTTCCTGATCATACCTGGAATAACAGGAGAGAAAAACAAGCACAAAATTTAGTTTACTTCTGGGTTTGGCAGGGGTAGAGTCAGCATAGTCTTTGTTGATGTAAGTCACATTCTATAGTTACATCCATCAGTCAATAATATATCTTTGCATACTGCAAAATCTTAGTCCTTCAGTGATTAGCTTGGTATTACCAGTGCTAAAAATATAATAAAGCAAAAAAAAACATTAATTAGGCCATTTTTAAAAGAATGTGATTATCCAGATCTTCTAGAAATGTAATTGTGGAAGCAGATGCCACACAGTTAATGATTAGCAGTGCCTTCGCTTACCAGCAATTATTTTTTTCTCCCTGGAAGCATGCTGATTAGCCAAAGACACTCAGGGTCTGGCTCCCAGTTAGAGGGCTGGATCTCCAGCCAAATTTCATGGTAACTCTGTAAATAACAATATGTCTCACAGACCAGATTCCTAGCCTGCAGGCACTATTATATCACATTTCCCAGCCCTGTGTATTGGCGACTACCCATAGACTCAGGGTTTGGAAGGAAGTCAGTTAAAATTGGAAAGAACTTCTGGCTTTGCTAAACTACTACTTCAAATAAGTGAGCAAGTCAGTATGAGAACTTTATTTCTAGGTAGTCAATGAATCTCCATTCCTCTGCTGCTGTTGAAAAATACTAGAGAAAAAGTGAACACGGTGGTCACTTAGTGACACAGCATGAAGAGGTCTCAGTTAGAACTCAGTGTTTCTGGAATGACTTTGCAAGGTAATGAGCCTCTCTTGGCTACCTCTGAGCAAAAGAGCACTAACAGGGCTTGGGTGCTGATCCACCCAGGGGGCACACAATTAATTATGTTCTTAAGAGCTAGTTTCAAACATCGAGTCCCCAGGTGCATATGGGGAGTGCAGGGGGTGAAGAAGGAGGTGGGCTGCCTAAGTAGTGGAGCAGAGCTGCAGGTAACTCTCTTTCTTCCCTCTCACTCTCTCTTTTTTTTTTTATTTAAAAATTTTTTTTAAATTTTATTTATTTTATTTATTTATTCCCTTTTTGTTGCCCTTGTTTTTTTTTATTGTTGTAGTTATTATTGTTGTTGTCGTTGTTGGATAGGACAGAGAGAAATGGAGAGAGGAGGGGAAGACAGAGAGGGGGAGAGAAAGATAGACACCTGCAGACCTGCTTCACCGCCTGTGAAGCGACTCCCCTGCAGGTGGGGAGCCGGGGTTCGAACCGGGATCCTTATGCAGGTCCTTGTGTTTTGCGCCACCTGCGCTTAACCCGCTGCGCTACAGCCCGACTCCCCCTCTCCCTCTCTTTTACCCTTTCTATTTTTCTCTTTTAGTCTCTATCAAAAAAATAAAATAAAAATAAATGCTGGGAACAGAGAAGTTGTGTAGCACTAAACCTTAGTGATAACTCTAGCGCCTCGTACTTCACACACACACACACACACACACACACAAAGTGCATATGGACTAATAATAGCTAGTGAGTATGGTGAACTTGAAAAATCTATTAGGATATAAGAAAACACAGATTCAGTCTGAGATACATTTATTTGAAGTTACTTTTTTTCATTATTATTTTATACATAGGTCCATGTCCACCAAAGGTGGTATGAGTGCAGTTTTAATATAAATAAGTGGTATGAATACCAAAATATCATGTTCGCTTTGGCAGCACATACACTAAAATTGGAATGATGGAGAATATTAGCATGACCCCTGCACAAGGATGATACACAAATTCGTGAAGCGTTCTATATTTTTTTTAACAAAATATCAAAATATCAACCAACAGACAGAAGGATACAGGAATATATAGGGTCACTTACAAATACTTAAAAATGGCTGTTCTCAGGCAGAAGTTGAAAACAAGATCAGAAGAGAAAACACAAGTAGAAACTGAACTGGAGTTGGCATATTGCACCAAAGTAAAAGACTCTGGGGCGGGTAGGGGGGAGAATACAGGTCCAAAAAGGATGATAGGATCTAGTGGGGGTTGTATTGTTATGTGGAAAACTGGGAAATGGTATTCATGTACAAACTATTGTATTTACTATCAAATATAAAACATTAAATCCCCAATAAAGAAATTAAAAATAAATAAATAAATTTTAAAAAATGGCTGTAGTTACAGTCTCCCTTATGGAAACCACATTGTTGACCAGACAAGGGAATTTTATGGAAGAATAGTAAAAAGACTCTTCCTGGGAAAGGAAAATGAGACCCTTATATAGATTATATGTTTGCACATGGAACTGGACACAGGCATCCGATGTTTGCCCTCTGTTAGTGACAGAACATTTCGTTTCTGTAGTCCCTTTGTAGTCTTGTTATTTGTTTAACCATGTGTTACACTTTTACCCCTGCCAAAAGGTGGGAACACCATGAATAGCACCATGAATAGGCAGTCCTCCATGGATGATGGAGTTATGCTTTAGTCTTTCTTTGCCTAGCTCCTCCACTCTCTTACTCTTGGAAAAACAAAGAATGAGAATGTGATTGGGTATAGTCTGGGAGATGGTGCAGTTAAAATAGTGTTAGACCTATGTGACCTCTGCATTCGTGTAGATCTGAGTTCACATTCTGTGGTCATGTGTAGGAATGTTCCATGCTTTCCCATGGGTCACATAGGCTCCTAAGCTAAATATGGGCCCCAGATAATATCAAATCGATGGGGTTTATAGTCAGCAATATTTATATACCTTTCCCATATTTGGGAGCTGCTCTCTTCCTGGTCCTTTTTCCAGCCATGACATCATTTCTCTAGACAATAACTTGGATCCACCTTCATATCAGATGTCAGGCTCAGGAAAAAAAAAGTGTGGGAGACAGTCAAAAGGCAACATTACATTAGGCTCTTGAGAAACAAGGATGCTGGGAGTGACATGGAAAAGAATAACATGGTCTTTGGTCATACTCACAACTTCCCCATTTACATATGTTGTAAACATTGGCAAAAAATTCTGAGCTGACCTTGGTTTTGCTAGCTGCAGAATAATCCACAAGTCATAGGGGAAGAGAGCAAATTCCAGTAACCACTTGAACTTTAACTAACTGCCAGTAAAACATGAAATCATGTGTAACCTTGTATTGTGTAAGAGCTGCTTGCCTTCTGTATAAATATTAGAAACTCAGAAATATAGTCGCTGTGTCTTTGGCACAAGCCCTCCCTACCCCTCAGCTCTCATTCTTCCTCTCAGGACCGTTCGACTTGTCCCCACGCAAGATGCAGAGACTAGAAAAAAGAACTAGTACAGTTATGAGCCCTTTGGAATATAACTAAAATAGACCTCTAACTATCTACCAAACAGAGACCCCAAATTCTTCATCTGCACTATTCCAGCCTTTAGGTTCATGATTAGTAAATAATTTGTTTGGCTCTATATGTTAACTCTTTTTTCAGCCACCAGGTTCCAGATGCTACCATGATACTAACCAGACTTTCCTGGGCAGATGACCCTACCAGTATGTCCTGAAGCCCCACTTCCCCAGAGCCCTGCCCCACTAGGGAAAGAGAGAGACAGGCTGGGAGCCAACGAGACTTCCTAGTGTTTCCATTTTATACATAAAAACTTAAAAAGAAGACTGTTGGATTCTCCACCATGAAGTCATGATTCATGCACATGTACTAGAGTGATTTCCAGTTCTCATTCTTTCTCTCTTACTGCATCTCTCTCATAAATAAATTAATTAATTAATTTTAAAAAAAAGAACTTGGTTGAGCAAGTTATTTAGCGGTATTAGGTTTTTGTGAGGCCCTGAGTTCATTTCCCAGTATTAAATAATGAAACAAACAAACACCACTTTAAACTAAGGATGATGAATTCTATCTTTAAACTTCCACTCCCTACCTTTTAGAAAATATGGACTGAAAGCAGAAGTACACTAGAGTTTGCAGTGAGTACCTCCCTGACACTTCCTCTCCACTATTCCAAGCTAGGGATCCATGATTGCTCAACAAATTGTTTGGCTTCGTATGTTAACTCTCTTTTCAATCACCAGGTTCCAGATGCCACCAGGATGCTGACCAGGCTTCCCTGGATTGAAGACCCCACCAATGTGTCCTGGAGCTCAGCTTTCCCAGAGACACACCTTACTAGGGAAAGATAGAGGCAGACTGGGAGTATGTACCGACCAGTCAACGCCCATGTTCAGTGGGGAAGCAATTACAGAAGCCAGACCTTCTACATTCTGCAACCCTCAACGACCCTGGGTCCATATTCCCAGAGGGCTAAAGAATGGGAAAGCTATCATGGGAGGGGGTGGGTTATGGAGATCGGATGGTGGGAATTGTGTGGAGTTGTACCCCTCCTACCTTATGTTTTTGTTCATTAATCCTTTCTTAAATAAAAAATTTTAAAAAAAAAGAAAGAAAATATGGACTCGGGGGGTAGGTAGTGGCACATCTGGTTATTTTTGTTTTTGTTTGTTTGTTTGTTACCAGAGTACTGCTCAGCACTGGCTTATGGTATCATGGGGTATAGAACCTGGGACCTGGAGCCTCAGGCCTGAGAATCTATTTGCATAATCATTATGCTATCTCCCTACCCACAAAGTTTTCTTCTGTATGAGGTTTTAATTTTCCAAAGATATTTTATTTAAATTTGAGGTTGAACTCCGATCAAACCGTACCATATGCCAGCTATTTCTAAGAGGATAATCACGAAAAAAGTATTCCTAAGTCCTGCTAATGAATAAAATTCAGATTTGAGTTACACATAAGCTATTTTGTTAATTATATGCAGTTTCTAGTAGGTAGATCAAAATTCAAACTCTAAAGTCTATACCTAAATTTCAAAGAACTACTGAGTATCACCACCAAAATATCCCATTGTACAAAACTGAAAAGATAATATATATCTTTTAAATCTCTAAATAGTGGTGATCTGGCAAGAAAGTTCATTATGTAGGGCACCTACTTTGCCATGAATGTGATCTGAGTTTGAGGCCAGCTTCCACCACTTTGGCAGAATCTTTAGTGCTGTGGTGTCTTCACACCTTTCCCCCACCCCAACTCCTTTTTATCTGAATAAGTCAGCCTAGCAATAACAACAACAACAACAAAAAAGTCAAGTTAATAAGAAGGGGAAAGGGAGAAAGGTCTTCTCTTTGAAGTTTCTGGATTTTCCCTTCTCATTTTGCTTACCCAAATTATTTATTAAAGAAAATTAATTTTTTAAGGTGCTGCTTTGGTCATTTCTCTGCCAAAAACACTTAGTGCCTTCTAGGTATTTACAAAACAAATTTCACAGACTTAGGCTATTATTCACAACACTGATCAATGAGGCACCAAATTACATTTCCAAATTTTCCATCCAAACACAATTCTCATCATTACCCATTTCCACCAATGTTTCCCCATGTTTATGGTCTTCTTCTGAGATGAAGCACTTTCATATCCCAGGTCTCTAACTCATATTTGTTCTTTTATATGCAATCTTAAATAGAATGTTTACTAAACTAATAATTCTACTCACCCCATACTTCTCCCACTCCAAGCTGAAAATAATCTCATCTAAATCAGAACTCCCCACCCCCACCTTCTAATGCAATCACAGATTCATTTGTTAATATAACTGCTTTGTGTGTGTGTGTGTGTGTGTGTGTGTATGTGTATGTGTATGTGTTATCTCTTAAGTACTGACAGAGCCTTGAGAGTAGAAAGTATTAATCATTTTACTTAGCATCAGCTCCCCTTTCCTCCCCCTGTCTAGTGCATACCTTGGATCATGACCCTGTCTAAAGGATAAATTACTATATGATATTAATAACAAATGATAATGATTGCTGACATACATCGATTACCCACTGGATGTAGGCCCAAAACCATTGTCACTTTTATAAGTAGGTGTTATTGTTATCCCTATTTCATGTAGAATAGTTCAAGTATTTAACTATAGGCATTAAGTATATGACAACTAAATATATACTTTTAGATTGTTTCACTGCATAGCTACTTAGAATAGCTGTTGTTTTCTATCACTTAATTTTACTTCTTGCAATGAATAGCTGCTCTTGAATTTATATAAAAGCTCAACATACAGGCATATGTTTCCCAAATAAAGATATAGATAACTAGAGTTGCAGAAAGCTAGTCAATCCCAAACTCTTGTATAAAAACTACCTCAGAGATATCAACTGTCCTGGCAGGGTAGATATTTCAAAAAAGAGGAAGATATGGATAATTTAAAGCATCTCTCACTTATCAACAATAATTTAAGTAACTTTTTTTAAAAGAAGAAATAAGGGGGGCAGGTAGTTACACATCTGACTGAGCACTCATGCTACAATGTGCAAGGACCTGGGTACAAGCCTCCAGTCCCCACCTGCAGGGGAAAACTTTGCGAGTGGTGAAGCAGTGCTTCAGGTATGTCTCTGTCTCCCTCCCTATCTCCCCCTACCCTCTTGATTTATGGTTGTCTCTATCCAATAAATAAAGTTAAAAAATGGTTTATAAGCCAGAGCTAAGCAGTGTTGTAGTAAATAATAATAATAAAGAAAGACAAAGAAAGAAAGAAAGGAAGGAAGGAAGGGAGAAAGGAAGGAAGGAAGGAAGAAAGAAAGAAAGAAAGAAAGAAAGAAAGAAAAAGAAAGAAAGAAAGAAAAGAAGAAGTAAGGAACAGTAAAAAGTATATACATATTGTTCACTGCAAACACCATTGATTTGATTTGGGACCCATATTCAGTACAGGAGCCTGTAAACCTCTGCATCCCTGTAGGTCTGGTCATAGCCAGGAACATTCCAGGCTGCACTCATTTCAGCACCCATCTTCCTCCAGTGGCAGAGTATGTTGACCCAACCTCCCTTCGGAGAGTGGGCAGTCCCTACCAATATTGACCCACATAGAGAGCAAGGTCCTGTAGATGCCCACCAGTGAATCCACTGTGTAGCTTCTAATGGAGATGACTGACCAGTGACAGTGGAGAGAGGGATCTGTAAGAGGTCTAGACCCATCATATCTATGTGGGAGTCCCAGGATTCCCTGACTAGGGCCCTAGTTGATGGATTGCCCAGGCAGTATCCAAAAGAGGTGTCATTAAAGTATTCTAGTCTTTTGCCCGTATCCAGCTTTTGTAGGCCTTGCTTGTCTGAAAAGGTTAGCTTTGGGGGAAGTGAAATAGGAGGTGAGGATGATGGTATCTAGGTCTAAGTAGAAACTATTTGATATGGTACTTAATTTTAAAAAGGTGTCTTTTTTAGGTCTTTCTACTTGCTTACTGAACTTATTGAGTCACTGCAACCCATTGTACACTTTTACATTAAGGTATATTTTTTCCCTAACTTATGGATACTTGTGCACATGTGTTCTTTCTCTTGGGCCCTGGTCTGTATCTAGGTTCTGTGGCTTTGTTAGGAAGTGCACCATCTGAAATGAAATGCAAAAATGAGTAAAGTCATGGGCCCCTTGGAATATATCTAATAGACCAACTAGTTTTTTTCCGAAATGGAGACCCCAAATCTCATCTGCAATATTCTTATCTTTAAGTTCCTTCTTACCAAACAATTTGTTTTGCTTTATAACTTAATGTTTTTCAGCCACCAAGTTTCAGATGAAACCATGATGCCAACCTGACTTCCCTGGGCAGATGACCTCACTAATGTGACCAGGAACCACACCTCTCCTAAGCCCCGTCCACATGGGAAAGACAGAAGCAGGCTGGGAGTATGGATTAACCTTCTAACACCCATGTCCAGTAGAGAAGCTATTACAGAAACCAGACCTTCCACCTTCTGCACTCCATAATGATTCTGGGTCCATGCTCCCAAAAGGGATAAAGAATAGGAAGGTTTGCTGTGGAGGGGATAGGATACGGAACTCTGGTGGTGGGAATTCTGTGGAATCATACCCCTCTTAGTCTATAGTCTTGTTGACCATTATCAAATCAATAAAAAAGAATTATTAAAAATATTTAAAAACAAGATTGAGTATCTGCTTCAAGTAGCCATTTCTTACTCTTATGCCTCAATTTCTATATGGTATTATCCTTTTGTAGACTTCAATTTTTAAAATACTTTTTTTAGGAATTCTCATCTTTCAGTTTTTTCCAAGGTATTTTTTTTCATAAGTGCATCAACTTAAAAACCACATGCGCTTAACCCACTGCACTACTGCCTGACTCCCTCCTGTTTTACTTTTAAAGATAAATATTCCTAGCTTAAGTTTTTTTCAATGCTACCACAGTGAGAGAGCAACAGAATATTGTGATTTTCCACACTGGGGATGATATTTGAACTGGAGAATTAAGAATTAAAAATAATTGGAAAGTTAGGCAATACATTTTCTAATCTAAGGAGATATATGAACAGAACTCTAAGTTATCAAATACATTTAAATATAAAAAATTTTAATAAATTCATTGAAGGCTTTTATTTAAAAAAATGGTTTTGGGAAATGATTATCTGATATGTGTCCATCGACCATTACACTGACAGAATTATGGGATTTGATTGTATGAGAGTCCAGAGATAGTAGGGCACAATAATAAATAATAAAACAAAGGATAGATATCTCATATTCTTAACTGAGATTGACCATATCACCTGGTTTGTACTGGTTAATTACAATGTGTCTATTGGTCATGTCAATTCTTAATAGTAGCATATTCTTTCTCAAAAGTGTCCCTGTTTGGATGATAAATTATATAGTCACTTTACTAATTAATAAACTGATAGAACATATGGTAACATTCACGGTCCTGGAATCTCAAGCAAATCTCACCAAGCCACCTGTCTTTGTCTTTGATTTAGGGACAGATGTAGCTTGGTGGCAGAGTCATCAGTACCTTATAGGAATAATTAAAAGCTCAATTCAGAAACTAACTTCAAAACAGTAAAAATGTTATCAAACACCATGAATATTTTTTAAAAGAATTATGAAATAGAAAGAAAGAAGGAAAGAAAGAAAGATAGAAAGAAAGAATTAGATATATTCCCCTATTCCCACTCAACATAACCTGGCTGATAAGTTACCTTAACAGCCACACAAGGAAAATAAAATTTAAAACAATATTTTGTTTACTCTTTTAGGTGAACAAAACCTTATAAACTATTACTTTTAGAAGTAATTTGGGAAATTTTAAATTTATTTTAATTTTGATAAGTAAGCAAAGCTAAAATTCAATGGTGAAATGATTATTGAGTGGAAAGGTTGGCTTTTTTTTTTTTTTAATTTCCCACATTTAAAAGATATACAAATATACATTCATGTTGTTAAGAGAACGTAAAAGGGTTTGGGTGTGAAGGAATTTTTTTTTCTTCTTGATGTCAAAGTTAGATGTCATCTTCTCTATACTTCTACTTCCAAGCATTCACCTTTCTATGCCAAGACCCCAAAATTGCTGCTTCAGAAACCAAGTCTCTAAGTAATGTTTGTCTACCTGACAGCACATTGATACCATCTCATATTTTTCCTAAAATTAAAGATAGTAATTTAATGTGAGAGTATATATTTTAAATTGTACACTTTGCTCCCCACCCCAGAGACAGAGGGTGAAAGAAACCACAACATCAACATTTTCTTCAGTGTGGTGGGCACTAAACTCAAATCTGGGTCACACACATAACAAATAAATGCATGATTCAAGTAAGCTATTTCGTCAGTCCCCGCTTCAGCCTTATCCAGATGAAAAATATATTAATCTGGGAGTCAGGCGGTAGCGCAGCAGGTTAAGCGCAGGTGGCACAAAGCAAGGACTGGCATAAGGATCCTGGTTCATACTCCCGACTCCCCACCTGCAGGGAAGTCGCTTCACAGGCGGAGAAGCAGGTCTGCAGGTGTCTATCTTTCTCTCCCCATTCTGTCTTCCCCGCCTCTCTCCATTTCTCTTTGTCCTATCCAACAACAATGACATCAATAATAACTACAACAATAAAATAAGGGCAACAAAAGGGAATAAATAAATATTATATGTATATGTATATGTATATGTATATGTATATGTATATGTATATGTATATGTATATGTATATGTATATGTATATGTATATGTATATGTATATGTATATGTATATATTAACCTTGGTTAAAGTGTCATTTTGCTTTTGGAACTATCTAGTTTATTTCATGTTCTATTTGCCTCTTATTTTCTTTTTTCCCTATGTATTTATTTTTACTAGTGATTTAATCTTTGTTTACAAGATTATAAAATTACATGGTAGAATTTCAATCCTCACCCACCACCAAAGTTCTATGAGAAAAAAATGAACTGACTGAAGTTAAATGTTTTGTTTGTAAAATTAGAGAACAATGTCAATAGGCTCAGAATAAGAATCTAGATTTCGATAGACCTACTTTTTCAGTCCTCATATACTTTCTTAAATTTGTCACTTCAAGTAAGCTCTGGATTTCATTTACTCATCTGCAAATTGGGTTCTCCACATGCTGCTTCTTGCACTACATTCTGTATGTTCTTCTGTTATTTCTCCAGGTTTTTTCCCAAATAAATTCAGTCTATTGAGCTCCTTCCTAAAAGTGGTTTATATTAAAATCGTTGATGTGCAAAAGGGATACAAAAGTCGTCAATTGACTTTCAATCTCTTACATGCTCTAATACATTGGCAAGTAAATTGAATGGAGAGTTATGGTTTTAATACATACCCCTACCATTGACTTTGAAATGAAAGCCAATATTCTAATGATATGTCTTTATTTCAGAATTTCTTATTGGGGGCTATGTGGCTAGGCTTCAAAGCATCTATTAACCACTTGAAAATATTCTGAAAGTTTTGTGGTCTATGTTATAAACATATGTTTTAGTACTTGAAAACTATTCTTTCAAATGAACATGAACCATGAAATGTGTCTACACATTTGTGTATTTAGACAAGATTCTGACTGCTACTCAACACAAATATAAACAAAGAATTTTTGACATGTCAGGTATAAAACATAGCTATTACTAATTAAGGAAAAGAGTTTGGCAGAGAAATAACAGGCATTATAATTCAGAGACCTATCAAGAAATCATGGGTTTTCGACAGAATAACTCTACTAAGATAAAGTCTTCATGATCTAAAAGAAGAGAGGGCTACCAGATTCAACATCACTTGCTATCCTTTGTGCCTTACAAATCTCATGGTCTCCATTTCACTAAGGAGAAAAATATAGTGCATTTCCAGTTATTCTTCTTCACAAATACCACCCAATCTCCCCATTTACTAGGGAGATGTAAATGAATCAGTTAACGAAAATGGAAAATTTAGCCTTCCCATTTTCTAGTACAATTCATGGAACTGGCAAGCTACCTTAAGGAACAGGATAATTGTGGAAATGATTATAAAGGATTTTTGCAAGACAGGTTCTAAAGTGGACTTTTTATATGTTTGAATAGACTACATTTCTTAGGGCTGAGGAGTGTACTTGTTTTAAAATATATAATGGCATCTTACTAGCTAGATACGCGGTTTGTCATTTATAACCATATTTTATACTAATTAAACTATCTGTCTTCTATTCTCTAAAAAGAGCATTCACTGTACTTGTTTCTGGTCAGTTCTTAATAGGAAGAATGTGAAGTCATTTACTTTTTACTAGAATCCTTTCAGTTCTATTTAAACTACTTTCATATAAATGCCTAAAGTTTTTTAATTCATACCTACATTTAGCAAGATATACAGCAACTTTTCTGACAGCAACTGGGACACACACCATGACAAACTCTATTAAAAATGTTGAGTGTTATCATGAAGAGAACAAGTGGCATCTTGCAGTTTCTGACTCCTAGAAATTGAGATTTAATATTCTTTGATGTTTGAGCACTGAAACTCAACCCAAACTTGTGAAAGTTGTTCTCATTTAATTCTTGGTTCTCAAGAGTAGAAAGTGCTTAGAATAAATCTAACAGTTCTGTCTAGGTCCAAATTTTTATTACTACCTGAAATTTTCTCCTACATTGATGATGGTTCTATAAGGGAAAAGCTTCCAGATTAGATTTTTTTCATTCTTAATATATAAAAAAAAACTTGATATTTAAACACACACACACACACACACACACACACACACACACACACTATATTAACAAAATAAAATGGAGGGAGTTGGGCGGTAGCGCAGCAGGTTAACCTCTGGTGGCGCAAAGCGCAAGGACCTGCACAAGGATCCCGGTTCAAGTCCCTGGGTCCCCACCTGCAGGGGAGTCACTTCTTCACAAGCAGTGAAGCAGGTCTGCAGTTGTCTATCGTTCTCTTCCCCTCACTGTCTCCCCTCCTCTCTCAATTTCTCTCTGTCCTATCCAACAATAATGACATCAATAACAACAATAATGATAACTACAACAAGAAGACAACAGGGGAAACAAAAGGGAATAAATAAATAAATACTAAAAAAGAGAGAGAGAGAGAGAGAGAACAGGAGAGAACCAAAGAATTACTCTGGTACATGCAATGCTGGAGATCAAAGTTCAGCTCTCATGTTTGAAAGGTGAGTACTCCTCCCACTATGCTATCTCCCAGGCTGTGAATTATGATTTTCTTTTCTTTTATTCTCCTCTCCTCTCCTCTCCTCTCCTCTCCTCTCCTCTCCTCTCCTCTCCTCTCCTCTCCTCTCCTCTCCTCTCCTCTCCTCTCCTCTCCTCTCCTCTCCTCTCCTCTCCTCTTCTCTCTCTCTCTCCTCTCCTCCCCCTCCCCTCCCCTCCCCTATCCCTCCCCTCCCCTACCCTTCCCCTCCCCCATCCCTCCTCTTTCCTCCCCTCTTACTCCAGGGCTATTGCTGGGGCTCAGTACTTGCATTATGAATTTACTGCTCCTAGAGGCTGTTTTCCCCCCAATTTTGTTGCCCTTGTTGTTGTCGGATAGGACAGAGAGAAGTCAGAGAGGAAGGGAAGACAGAGGGTGGAGAGAAAGATAGACACCTGAAGGCCTGCTTCACTGCTTGTGAAGCAATCCCCTGCAGGTGGGAAGCTGGGATTTCAAACCTGAATCCTCAAGCAGGTCCCTTGTGCTTTGTGCCATGGCCATGTATGCTTAACCCACTGAGCTACCCCCCCTGAATTATGATTTTCTTAATCCCAAAGAATCATATCCTATTTTTCAAACCAAGAGGTCAGAATTATTTTCTCCTATATCTCTTAGAAAGGAACATGTTAAGACCCCAGATATTGATGAGGAGATTGAAATAAGTATTACACAAAAGCAGAGGACTCTAGGGAGGGAGGAGAGGGAAGGTTTTGGTGTCAGGAAGTGCAGGGGGAAGAGTGGGACATTTGAAGGTAGAGGGTGACCAAAGTTTGGAATGAAAGTGCTTTGCATGCACCTATCATATGGAGATGAGGAGTTTTACCCATGTTTCAACAGTTGTTCTGTTATTCCTTACAGACCCCTAATAAAATGATAAAATGATAAATATGATGAACTATTTTTGCCTAGATAACTTCCACTTTTTAGAAATATCTGAGGGAGGAGGAACTTAGAAACTTTGAGATTTTGTCAATATGAAAAAAATATAGAATAATGTATGACACTAAATCAGGAAATTAACCAAGTCATAATTTAACATTAACTCATCATTTTTATTTTTATCTCATAACTTCAGGATAATACAAGCATACAAATATTGATTAGTTCTGGGGAAAAAATGATTCTTTCATTTTTCTAGCTGCTTACAATGCCTTATAAATTCATAAAATCTGTTGTAGGTTTTCAAACAATATATCCCTACACTAGTGTAACAAGAAGAGATCATTAACCACATCACAAAACCGTAATGACTTTATATATATATACATATATATATATATATGATCACTTTGGGTCAACACAAATACTTTAAATAATGCATTGTAAAGATGTTATATGAAATCCATTATTCATGACTTTTCTCATACATTTAAAAATAGAATGGTACCAGCTGTCCTGGGAACTTGTGTTATGCCATGTTATGTGGTTTATAACTTTCTGCTACCACACCTTTTGTTTTTACCTAAAAAGGATTCGTGCTTGTATTGTTAGTCATTAATATATATCATACCTTCTACCTATCAGGTAAGTTGATGTTCCCTTTCACCATTTTTCTCCATTTTCACTTTTCAAATACTTGCAGCCTTTGACTTGCATTCTCTAACACATATATCTAAAACCTTACACTGTAAAGATTTTTTTTCACCAAAAATTCTAAATCCAAAATGGCCTACACCATGACATCATAGTGAAACTAACAAAAAGTAAAGAGTGAGAAAAACATTGCAGACTGCTAGGTAAAGTGAGAATCTGATACATAAAGATAGGGCTATGAGGCTTTTGTGGGATTTTTCATCACAAACTCCAATGCTTTAACAACTGGGGCAAAGTCTAAGCTTGTCAGATAAAAAAAGGACTATAACAGCTAGATAAGGGGAAGAGACTGGCTAACTTAATAATGGCCTTTTTGTTCAATATCAGACCACTCCATCATCTGGGGCCCTAGTTAGAGAATCCTTGCGTTCCCACTCTCATATGATGGGCCTAGACTTCTTCTTTTATTTATTTTTTTATTAATTTAATAATCATCAACAAGACCATAGGATAAGACAGGCACAATTCCACACAATTTCCACCACCAGAATTCTGCATCCTATCCCCTCCATTGGAAGCTCTCCTATTTATCCCTCTGGGAGTATGGACCCAGGATCATTATGGGGTGCATAAGGTGGGAGGCCTGGTTTCTGTAATTGCTTCTTTGCTGGATATAGGTATTTGCAGGTCAATCTATACTCCCAGTCTCTCTCTCTCTCTCTCTCTCTTTCTCTCTCTCTTCCCCTAGTGAAGTAGGGCTTTGGAGAGATGGGCTTCCTATAAACATATCTTAAATAGACTTCCACACTTCTTTCCACCCTAAGATCCCAATTTTCATCTGCTCTATTCCTACATTTTGGTTTCAGTTCCTTAATCATTTTGTCATGCTTTATATCTTACTGCCTTTCAGTCACCAAGTTGCAGATGCTATCATTATTCCATCCTAACTTCCCTGGGCAAAAGACCTCACCAATGTGTCCTGGAACTTCACCTCTACAGAGCCCTACCCCAATAGGAGAAAAACAGAAACAGGCTGGGGGTACATATAGACTTGCCAATGCCCATATCCAGTGGAGAAGCATTACAGAAGCCAGAACTCCTACTTTCAGGCCCCCCCAAAATAATTTTGTTCCATATTCGCAGTGGGGGGACAACTGATAGGGGGAAGAATACTAGTGGTCTCTGATTTTCAACTCCATCAGGACTCAGAAAGAGAAGAGAAAAAAGGGAGGAATATTTGAGTGTAATAATAGGTGTATATGTGACTTGGAAAGAAAGAGAAGATGGGGCAATGTTAAACAAATGGGCAAATATATACACATATAGACAGACAGTTGTCAAAATAATAGTTAACCATATCTGCAACCTTAGGAGATCTGCTGTAGCTTCCAATGGAGGGGATGGGAATATAAAATTCTGGTGGTAGGAGTGGAGTGTTTTACCCCTGTTATCTTGTAATTTTGTAAATTAATATTAACTTACTAATAACATTTATAAAAATGAAAAAGACCAGCTACTAGTCCCTATGGGATATAGCAAAAGCAGCCCTAATTGTGAAGGTCATAGCAATACAGAAACAAAGAGTAAAGATCTCAAATAAACTATTTAACATCACAACAAAACTGATTAGAAAAGGAGCAACAAAAAGACACAAAAGTCAGTAGCAGTAGGAGAGAAATAGTCAAAATCAAAGTAGAAATCAATGAAAAAGCAACCAAAAAGATGAATTAAAAATTAATGAAACCAAAAGCTGTTTCTTAAACAAGATAAATAAAATAGAAAAGGCACTGGCTAGCCTTACTGAGAAGAAAATAAAGTTTTGATTAACAAAATGATCTGAAATTAGAAAGATAAAATTACAATTGATGACGGGAATATATGAAAGTATCATAGAACATTTTGATCTTTATTGTGCAAATAAATTGGACAACCTAGATGAAATGGGCATATTCTTAGAGTCAAATAACATGCCAAGCTTGACCAAAGTAGAAGTACATAGCATAAAGAAACCAATACTTAGTGCAGCAATTGAAATAATAATCAAAAATCTTCCCCAAAATAAGTCCAGACAACTATACTAACTAATGAATTCTATATGACTTTCAAAAAGTACTAACAAAAAGTACTTTTTTTTTTCCAAAAAGTTCTTCAAACTCTACCAGAAAATTGAAGTGGCAAATATATTTATATTCTATAAGGTAAATAAACCTCTGATATCAAAGTAGGGAAGACATTGACAACAAAGAAAACTTTACAGACCCATATTTCTCATGTACATGGATACAAAGATCCTCAATAAAACCTTAGCAAATCGAATCCAACAACATATTAAAATAATAATTCACCAGGGCCAAATGAGAGATTCATCTCTGGGAAGTAAGGATGGTTAAACATTCACAAATCAATCAATGTAGTATGCCACATCAACACAAAGAAAGACAAACACTACATAGTCATATCAATTGATGCTGAAAAAATATTTGACAATATAAATATCCTTATGAAATTTGGAATAGAAGGAGAATTCTTCAATATAATAAAAATCATATTTGATAGATCATGGCTAATATCATCATCAATGGGAAACTGAAATTTTTACCCACAAAATCTATAACTAGATAAGGTTGCCCACCCTCATCACTACCATTCAATAAAGTTATGAAAGTCCTCTCCAGTGTTGCCAGGTGAGAAAGATACTATCCAGGTGGCGCAAAGAGCAAAGACTGGCGTTAAGGACCCTGGTTTGAGCCCCAGCTCCGCACCTGCAGGTGGTTCGCTTCACAGGCAGTGAAGCAGGTCTGCAGGTATCTATCTTTCTCTCCCCCTCTCTGTCTTCTCCTCCTCTCTCCACTTCTCTCTGTCCTATCCAACAACACCGACATCAATAATAACAACAATAATAACTACAACAATAAAATAAGGGCAACAAAAGGGAATAAATAAATATTTAAAAAGAAAGATATTATCAAAGGGTTCCACATTCAAAAGGAAGAAATTAAATTATCACTATTTACAAAGGACATGATAATACCCAAAGGACACCACACAATCCACCACAAACTACTGGAAACCATTAATAAATTCAGTAAAGTAGCAGAATATAAAAATCAATACAAAGTATCTTAACTTAATAGCTTATCAGTGAACGAATAAAAGTAGGTGGAATTTTGATTTCTTTAAGGTACTCATCAGTACTAACATTTAAAGATTTAAATTAAAGAATATTAATTTTTTTCCTTACTATTCCTATAACGAAAAATTAGGACAAAAAGTAAGCCCTGTAAAAGTGACTGTGAAAAGGAGCTGTGAGTGATTCTAGACCATTGGAAAAATTTAGAAAGGTATTTGTTTTTGTTGTCACTGGAGTGAGTTTTGTCAAAAAGAGAGAGATAGAGAGGTAGAGAGAAAGAGGAAAAGACACCACAGCACCAGCTTCCTCCAATGTACAGGTCAAGGCCAGGCTTGAACCTGGGCTGTACACATGAAAACACACAAATCAGGTAAGCTTTTGCTGCTCCACTGGTGTGGTTTTAAAGATACCTATGCTCAAAACAATCAGTATAAGTTCACAAAAAGCCCCCTACCCTTTGCTTTTCTGTTTAACTTATAATATCTTTATCAATTCAAATTTCTGACAACTTAGGCAATAAGTTATTTATATCATTCCTTGGACCTAATATAATACCCAATACTATACTGGCAAACAAAATGAACAACTCTCTTTACTTACAACATGATGCTAATTTGGGGTAGCAATAAAGCATACAACTGTTTATTAAATATACAGTTCAGCCAGTGTGTACATATGCATGTGTATATAATATTATCTTCCATGACCACACAGAAGGAAAATGCTAGAAGTTATTATATATCATAAAGCACTTTTCAAATCATGCTATGTGGAAAAATATTTTGATGTTCTGAGAACAAATAATTTTGGAAGCAGAATAATTTAAAAAAATAGCTGCAGACAGCAGCAACAAATGCTGGAGAGGATGTGGGGACAGAGGAACCCTTTTACATTGCTGGTGGGAATGTAAATTGGTACAGCCTCTGTGGAGAGCAGTCTGGAAAACTCTCAGAAGGCTAGACATCGACCTTCCATATGACCCAATAATTCCTCTCCTGGGGTTATACCCCAAGGACTCCATAACACCCAACCAAAAAGAGGTGTGTACTCCTATGTTCATAGCAGCACAATTCACAATAGCTAAAACCTGGAAGCAACCCAGGTGCCCAACAACAGATGAGTGGCTGAGAAAGCTGTGGTATATATACACAATGGAATACTATGCAGCTATCAAGAACAATGAACCCACCTTCTCTGACCCATCGTGGACAGAGCTAGAAGGAATTATGTTAAGTGAACTAAGTCAGAAAGATAAAGATGAGTATGGGATGATCCCACTCATCAACAGAAGCTGACTAAGAAGATCTGAAAGGGAAACTAAAAGCAGGACCTGATCAAATTGTAAGTAGGGCACCAAAGTAAAAACCCAGTGGTGAGGGGTAGGCATGTAGCTTCCTGGGCCAGTGGGGGATGGGAGTGGGCGGGAGGGATGGGTCACAGTCCTTTGGTGGTGGGAATGGTGTTTATGTACACTCCTAGCAAAATGTAGACATATAAATCAGTAGCTAATTAATATGAGAGGGGGAAATCAATTGTATGTCTCAAAGTTTCTCAAAAGACAAACTGAATCTTTTTAATATATAGGCTATGTATTTGATATGCGGACTCTCTCAAAAGCCTAGACCAAGTAGATTAGAAGCTTCCAATAGCACAGCTATATACAAGATACTGGGTACTGTCCAGCAAACCATAACAAAGGGACTTTTCAAAGTTAACCCAATTAACAAATAATGTGATGATAATATTAACTATTGAGTGTCTTTTTGAACCCTAAGACAGCAGGAACCTCACATCTTCACTATAGAGCCCCTACTTCCCCCAGTCCTGGAACCCTTGGATAGGGCCCACTTTCCCGTATGCATCTCCCAATCCAAACCAAATAACATTGCATCTGCCGATCACAACCTAACCAAAGCAACGATTGCTACCTCAACATGCTTCACCTCAGAATGTATCCAGAGACTTCACGTGTGGAATGACAACCCTTCAGCTTCATTACTCGGGTGAGACCTTTCTTTTAATAGTACACTCTAATTTCATCTCAGGTAGTTCACTTTCTAACAAAGTCCCATAACCTAGATATACACCAGTTTCTGTGAGAGAGAGCTTATGTGCACACGTATCCATAAACTACTGCAAAATATATACCTGAAAGCAGGACTACACTAGAGTTTGCAGTGAGTACCTCCCTAACACTTCCTCTCCACTATTCCAAGCTTGGGATCCATGATTGCTCAACAAATTGTTTGGCTTCATATGTTAACTCTCTTTTCAATCACCAGGTTCCAGATGCCACCAGGATGCTGGCTAGGCTTCCCTGGATTGAAGACCCCACCAATGTGTCCTGGAGCTCAGCTTCCCCAGAGTCACACCCTACTAGGGAAAGAGAGAGGCAGACTGGGGGTATGGACCGACCAGTCAACGCCCATGTTCAGCGGGGAAGCAATTACAGAAGCCAGACCTTCTACCTTCTGCATCCCTCAATGACCCTGGGTCCATGCTCCCAGAGGGATAGAGAATGGGAAAGCTATCAGGGGAGGGGGTGGGTTATGGGGATTGGGTGTTGGGAATTGTGTGGAGTTGTACCCCTCCTACCTTATGCTTTTGTTCACTAATCCTTTCTTAAATAAAAAATTTAAAAAAAAATAGCTGCAGAACTAGTAAAAGTGTTATATACAAAAGAAAAGCAAAATTCTCAAAATTAAGGCTAAACTGAATCAATTCCTTTAAACTAAATCATTCTCTACTTCTCTTCTCTCCTTGTGGTATTAGTTAGGACTCACCAGAGAAATGGAATAACAGTATATAGAGACAGACAGACAAACATAAAGATATAAAAGGGACTGCATTATAGAATTGGTTTACATGATTATGAAACCCCAAAAGTCAATGTCTTCATAATAGAGAACAAGAAATCTGGTAATATAGCACAAAGACCTGAAGATGGGTTCTGATGGTGCCAGTCCAGAGAATCAAGAGTACTGATATCTTAGAGCAGAAAAATATATCTTAACTCAGGTAAAAAGAGAGAAAAAAATGGCATTCCTCTGTTGTTTTCTTCTACTTGGGTCCCACAAATTAGATTATTCCCATAAGGCCCAACCACATTGGCTGGGGCCAGGTGTTTTATTCATCTCATTAGTATTAATGTCCTATGATGGAAGAACAGGTTGGTTTGGTGGAGGGTAAGATATGATGACACCTATCTTGGGGAGATACAGAACTGGACCCCTGTGACAACAGTTCTGTAAACCAATATTCCTTCAATGAAGTGGTAAGAATCTAATCTTCAAAAACATACTCATGACACATTCAGAAATAATTTTTACCAACTATAATGGATCCCTTACCTGTCAAGCTCACATGTAAATCAACCACAGCAGTTGTAAATCAAGATGAGTTCTTTTAGGGCTGGCAGAATAGTTCTGGTTAGTATGACTGCTTTATGATGTAAAGAACGAGGTTCAAGTCCTGCATACACTTCACTGGGAGCCCCTGGTCCCCACCTGCAAGGGGAAAGCTTTGTGAATGATGAAGCAGGGATGCAGGTGTCTCTATGTATTTTTCCCTTCTTATAACCCCCTTCCCTCTCAATTTCCAACTGTCTCTATCTAATAAATAAATAAAGATGAAAAAAATGAAAAGTTGATTTGGAGCAGTTAAGCCTGTAAAAACAAAACAAAATAAGTTTTGGAAATGTTAGTTCCACTAAAAAAAATAATCATTTGACAGAAGATGATGACTACATAATTTGAATATATAAAAGATGACTTAATTTTTAAATTATTGTTAAAATGAGCAATTTGCCTAGGTCAGGATGACACCCAACAGACAGAACATCCTGGGCTATTATTCTCTCTGTGAATCTCATCATGGTTCATCATCCTTCAGACTCAGAGTTATATCTGAGAAGTATGAAATTTTCCTGCTTATTTTCTATAGTACCAGTAGAAAAAAAAGAACCTTTTTATTTTTATTGTTATGTGTTAAAGATCAAAGGCATGGCCTCATACATTTTAATATGCATTCAACCATGGACTTACCTCTATGACACTTAATGAAATCTTTTCTGAAAATTTCTGCTATTATTGGTGATTTGAGCTATGTAACATGTAACTATAACTCAAAATTACCAATTTTCTACTATTCTTAATGATTTGTGAATGGCAATTTGTCCAGATGAATTTTTTGAGACAATCTGACTCCAGTTTTAACTTGTACTGATAGTTGTAAACTTACAAATTATCTCAGATAACTCAGCTCTGAAAAAGTTTTACATTTAAACCAGATCAGTTTCCATATTTAGTTGAGATAGGCAGATTATGTAGTTTGGCTAATGAAGAGTTAAATATTTGTAGCAGATCTCTTTCTGCTGTCTCTTCTTTGTAAAGATTTAAGGGTTTTCTGAGATAGAGGAATGGTCTCTATTTAATTCTCTATTTCCTTTATGGAAACACTTTCAGTCTTTGATGCAAGTAAAATGAAAGGAAATGATAGGCTTTCAAGCTATTGTCTTACAACTTTCACACAAGTTCCACTTTTCAAATTTTTAAGTGTTCTTATGCATCTCAGTGCCATGAAATTTCAAACTTGAGTCTCTGCCTTTCAGAAGGTAAAGCCCGTCTTTCTTTTTCAGACTGTCCCTCTCATCACTTTTCTCTGTGTTATTTTTAACCACACTGATAGCCAGTTATGGGCATAGACTTTCAACATCTTTACTCTAGCTCCTTCCAGTGGTAAATCACAAATGTGCTACAGACATAAGAAATCCAAAATCCTTTTAATGTGGCAGAAGTGGAGAAAGATTTTGCCTGTATTTTATCCAGTTCCTCTCACTTCTGGTATAAAATTAAAGGTGAGACTCTAATGAAACCTGATTCTAGATCTCAGGTTAATTCAGAAATTTCAAAGGTTCTTGGTTAACTTTGGTGCAAAATGTCCCACTTGTTCAAAGTAGAAGTTTCTAAGATGTGTGGATAAAAATTTCCAATCCTTGGCATAAAACCAGGAGCACTATTTTATATAGCACATGATATGCACATTTTCAGAAACTGAAACTTCTCTGAACTCTGGGGAAAATAATACTCTGGAATAATGGCAGCAGGTGTTTTTACTAATGATCTTTTAACGCCATTTTTGATGGTTTTAATTAAACCCAAATATTTTTGTTGGAAAAATAAAGGACAAATGGTTTCTAGGGCAAAATAAATGGTACTTTTAAAAGATCCATTTTAAAAGGAAAACTGCACGTTTTCTCATTAAAGAAAGCAAGTAATGCCTTGGTGAAATTCAGCTGGAAGATTAATATTTGAGAATTTTAAATATATAAATCCATGAAATTTACTATGGGAGAAAGTTTATTCAAGTAAAGACATAATACATGCTCTTCTCCTGAATCAATAAGAAATCTAACGTGTATATTTTCACATTAAAATATTAAGTTAAGTGTATGTGTCAAATTAAAAATCTCAGCCCCATCTTTGTTCTATATCAGGTAACTTGTTTTTAGGGTCATTATAGGTAATCAAGGAACACTATACCAGTTTCTATTGTTTGACAAGTTAGACTAAGCTTGTTGAGGACAACAGACACGTCAGCATAAAGTCAAACACACAAACAGTGGGCTGGAGAAAGAGCTCACTTGGATGGTGTGCTGCTTTATCATGTGTCCAACAAAGAGCCCCTTCTGCACTGAAGGAAACTTGAATGCTGTGGTTTCTTTAACTGTATGTCTTCTATGACTCTATTTAAAAAGAAAAGGAGGAGGAGGAGGAGAAGAAGGGAGAAAGGAAATAAGAACTTAATTTATGATCATTTAAGATTTAGCCTGTGGGGTAGGCAAAACAACCTACTTAGATGATATGCTGCTTTGCTATGTGTATGAATCAGGTAAGAGTCTGGACCTCACCACACTAAAGGAAGCTTCAGCGTTGTAGTCGTTTTCACACTCTCTTAGCCTCTCTTTGTATATCATTAAAAAATAGACTAGGTGGGAGTCGGGCAGTAGCGCAGTGGGTTAGGCGCACGTGGTGCAGAGTGCAAGGACCGGCTTAAGGATTCCGGTTCAAGCCCCCAGCTCCCTACCTGCAGGGGGGGTCGCTTCACAGGCAGTGAAGCAGGTCTGCAGGTGTCTGTCTTTCTCTCCCCCTCTCTGTCTTCCCTTCCTCTTTCCATTTCTCTCTGTCTTATCCAACAATAACAACGACATCAGTAAGAACAACAATAATAACTACAACAATAAAACAAGGGCAACAAAAGGAAAAATAAATAAATGAATAAATATTTTTTTAAAAAAAATAGACTAGGTGGTGGTGCACTTGGTTAAGCTCTCACATTACAGTGCTCAAGGACTCAGGTTCAAACCCCTGTAGGGGGAAACCTTCACAAGTGGTGAAGCAGTGCTGCAGGTGTCTCTCTGTCTTTCCTTCTTTATCTCCTCCACTAGTCTCAATTTTTCTCTGTATCTATCATATAACAAACAAAAATATTTTTAAAAATAGATTTAGCCTGTGTTGTTACAAAGTCTCACGTAGGTCTATGTGGAGGTAACATGTAATAGGATATCTAAAATCTCTCACAGTGACAAAAGTCACAGAAGATAAAAATTCCAGATTAGTTTCACCAATGTCTCCAGAAAAATATTTTTTCTAGCCTTTTCTGTGCCCTTGATGTTTACTGGGAAAGAACAGGTGAGATGAGCCTAGCCATGCCTCCTCTATGAAAATCTTTATAGTGAAATTGAGTTTGGACCAGGTTGTTGTAATGTACTAATAACAGATTGTATGGTTCTGCTAACCTGTGGCCTTTCCTTTTTTTTTTAAGTGAATTCAGGACCAACTGATAAAGTATTAATACTACAGGAGAAAACTTTCTTGGTCTTTAAAATGAGTAATGTTTCTGAAATTTGATAAAAATTATGGACTGCATTAAGCTAGAATATTCATCTTTAGCTACTATAAGAAAAGTACTCATTTTGTATTCTGGTATGCAGAACCCTCAAGCAGTAGAGTGGGGCTAGAGTGGCTCTCCCTTCTCTGTGTCTCTCTCCTATCTTTTCTTTTTAATTTCTTATTATCTTTATTTATTGGATAGAAGCAGCCAGAAATTGAAAGGAAAAGGGTGATAAAAAGTGAGAGATACAGAGAGACACCTGCAATATTGCTTCACTACCCACAATTCTTTCCCCCTGCAGGTGGGAACCAGGGGTTCAAATCCAGGTTTTTGTTCATTGTAATATGTGCGCTCAACCAGGCACACCACCACCCGGCCCCTATGTCTCTATCCTTCTATATCTTTATATCTTAGTCCCCTATTTATAGAAATAGGAAAGGGGAAAAAGCAGCCACTGGAAAGTGTGTAGTCATGCAGTAAGTTACCAAAACCCAGAAGAAGCTCTGGAGGTAAAATTAAATCATATATTGAATGAGTCCATTTAATAGAGATACATAGAATGGACACATTCATTAGATAAAGAGTAGACTTGTGGATTTTGAATAACTAGGAGAAAGGAAGCAAACAAGTTTGGGGTAACTAAAAATTCTAGAACTAGATAGTAGTACAACATTTAGACAACATTTCAAATGTCCTAAATGTCATTAAGTTGTATTTTTGATTAAGTATTACCAAATCAAATCTAGTGTATTTTATTATATTTAGTGAGATAAAATTAGCATAAGGCCTCAAAGAGAGTAGTTAGCCTATTCCTATTTGTTGGAATGTCATATTTTTTCTTCCTTATATCTATTTAAACAGTCTTTAGCACCAGACACTTATCTGTGTATTCATCTTCATCAGAAGCTAAAGTCTGAAAGAGTTTCAATACATATATAGAGGGAAGATGAGTCCCAGGTCAAGACTGATACCAACAGAATCTCATTAATAACCTAGTATCATCATGATACCATTTTACATTATACCACAAAAGGTGGGTCTCTTGATCCATTTTGTCACTAAAGTTACCTGGCCACAGTATACCAGAAGTGTGTTGATTTTATTGTGATATTTCATTGCAGGTACAGAACTGTCACATCATACTACACGTAATGTTAAAGAAAAGCCTAGTCAATTTGAATCTTACAGAACATTTTGCCACTCTTATTATAAGGATTCTGGTTTACAAGAGTTTGAACAAAAAAGAATCATTGGACTGACAATATAGCTCACTTGTATAGCATGTTTGCTATGTCATAGGCACAATTCAAGTTTAAACTTGACCTCAACCACACTGAAGGAAGCATCAGTGCTGTAGTTTGTTTCTTTCTATATCTGTCTCTCTATCTGAAAAAGCTGACCCAAAGTAGTGAAACTTCAGTGGTGACAAAAATTTAAAAAGGGAGAACTGTCCCATAGTTCTCCATACAGATGTATGAGTATGACATCCTAAATGACACACAAAATCCTCCCAGAGGGGTGTAGGATATGAGCATACGTAAACTGACAACGGCCTCAGTTGAATTCCCATGCGGCTGGAATACCAGTACAAAGGGTCTTTTCCTTGGGATTGTTTTTCTAGTATTGCACTCCCTCTAGTTGTTTTGGCAGTATAGTAAAACAGTAACCTGATGTACTCAATCTTTCTCTGTTTATGAAACACGCAGTTATGCTAACCTTAAATTTTATCTATAGATGCAGCTGCCATAACTTTACAGACGCCGAGTACCAGCCTTCATCCTTTGTTAAAAAACAAGCCTATGGGATATGGAGATTGGGTGGCAGAGATTGTGTGGAGCTGTACCCCCCCATCCTATGATTTTTTTAATGTCTCCTTTCTTAAATAAATAAATAAATAAATAAATTTAAAAAAACACAAGCCTAACCCAAAACATGTTATTCTGGTTTTAATTGCATGTAATGTCTAACACATATCCTATGGCGATTATAAAAACTCTAAGTCTTTCAATGAATGGATCATTCTCTGAATGGTTCCAAGGATCTCTGATGTTTGATCAATCCTTCTCTTGCAGGCTAGGGCATTCCCACTACAGAGTGGGGGAAGTGTTAGGGGAAAATGACCAGAGGACTCTGAACTCCAATTCCATCAAAACCCAGAGAAAGAAGAGGGGAAAAGGAAGAGCAATTGAAGTAGTAATAGGTATAGCTGTGACTTAGGAAGAGAAGGCAGGACCATAGGACAAAATGGGCAAATATATATAAATAAAAACAGATAGTCATAGAAATAACAGGCAACCCTTATCTGTGATCTTGGGAGAACTACTACAGTTTATAGTGGAAGGAATGGGGACACAGATTTCTGATGGTGGAATCATACCCCTGTTATCTCTTAATTTTGTAAGTCAATAACCAAAAATCTATTTAAATTTTGGAATTGTAATTATTTTTCTTTTTTGTAGTTGCACAGCTGTTTCCCTAATCATGTTCTACCTAAGTGTAATGACAGATATGATTTTCATCCCCCCCCCTTTTTTTGCCACCAGGGTTATCACTAGGACTGATAACATTATTGAAGAGAAGACTGGAGAATGTGAAACTATGAGTGTATATCTACTTAGGTTCAGAAAACTTCATAAAGAAGTTTTAGAAAAAAATATGAAACAAAATACCTTGAAGGTTATATACCATTATCATATCGTTGTTCCTACAAAACCCATCAATAATGCCAGCAGACTTATCAGTATCAAAATTTAATTAATGTAATACCATCCTTTTATTTTAAAGATACTTCTTTGGGGGCCGGGCAGTAGCACAGTGGGTTAAGCGCACGTGACACAAAGCCCAAGGACTGGTGTAAGGACCGCGGTTCGAGCCCCCGGCTCCCCACCTGCAGGGGAGTCGCTTCACAGGCAGTGAAGCAGGTCTGCAGGTGTCTATCCTTCTCTCCCCCTCTCTGTCTTCCTCTCCTCTCTCAATTTCTCTCTGTCCTATCCAACAGCAACGACAACAATAATATTAACAACAACGATAGACAACAAGGGCAACAGAGGGAAAAAATGGCTTCCAGGAGCAGTGGATTCATAGAGCAGGCACTGAGCCCCAGCAATAACCCTCGAGGCAAAAAAAAAAAAAAGATTCTTCTTCATCATATGAGGTCACACCACTATTATATCTAATCTACTGATATGTATAACACAGGAGGTGGACATCACTAACCTGAAGCAAAAAATAAGTGAAAGTTTATTTATTAGAATACATGCAATGTAGTAACATACTTCTTGGTCAGTATAAGTCTCCACTGTAATATAAGACTGACTTCTTTATCACAGGAACCTATAAGTAAGCAGACTGAAAAGAGAAGAGATAATATTCTAGTTATGTCCTTACATATCCATAAAGATTCTTAATTTTCTTCAAATACCAGGATGAAGCTTTTTTTTTTTTCCTAGTTGGAACCATTATTTGCAATAACACAGGGTAAAAATTTAAATTGCTTAACATAAAAAGGGGCTTTGATGGACATGATGACTTTGAAGAACTAGGAAGTGCTATCTTTTTATATGTAATTTCTAACTCTGTTCTGCACTTTCTTCATTCTTCCCTAAAAATTTCCTCCTCACATTATCTGACACAACACTAAAAACAACTTCTTTATTCATACTTCATATATGACATATTTAGTCTCAAATTACTATGAAAGAAATTTTCTGTTAATATTTTACCAATTCATAATACACATTAATTAGATGGAGATAAAGGAGAGGTACAAGTTTCATCTGGAAGAACAGAATAAAAGAATTTTTTGAAAAATCCATTTCCACTACAATTTTTTAAAAACACATTTTCATATACAATCGAGCACAATAATAGCTGACTTCATGTCTAAGAATTAGTTATAGCTAGCTCTTAATCCCCTCAATTGAAAAAACAGAATTAAGTAATCCACAGAAATGACAATGACACCAACTTTAAAGATAGGTTAAAGAAGTTATTCGTTATATCTGTATTTTCCTTGACATTATCTGACACTTGATAGAAAACTGAATACTATTTTTCATTCCCAGAAAATATCAACTTAGTAAATAATACTATGATATGAATTGTATACAATTGCCCAAAAGGAAGAATCTAAATGATTAAAAACAAATTAAAGCAACAGGTCAAGTGAGCTGAACACTAGGGCCTCTTTGTAAAGGAGCTGAAGTATCTCCTGGGGAAAAGGATTAACTGGAAAGGAGGTGATGAGGGAAAGCATTTATGAGATCCTCGGAATTATGCAAATTTATCATTTTCTAATTCTTTGCTTCACAAATCCTCAAAGGATATGGTAGCTCATAAAGAAACCTTCAACATGAAATCTGAAATAATTAGGTGAATTTTTGAATAAGGTGTTTCATTAAAGGTTAGTGTTTCCTAGAATCCATTTTAAATAAACGCTGATATGATACCAATGCTGCATTCCTGAAACAAGCATGTCATCAAAGAATTTTCATTCCCTCTTGAGGAGGCAAAGAAAGAAGCTAGCAATTTTCAATAGTTCTGGCTAGAACAGAGAATGGAACAAAGCGTAGTGGGAAAAGATGTGAAGGTATGATCACTTTCAGTCTTTGGATGTGGAACACATGTTCAGAGTAAAGGTCATGATGTGTACTCAAGTTGCTTGGAGTAGAAAGTTAATAAGAAAACAAGACAGTAAAATTCTACCATGTAGGTGGGACGTCAAGAATGTTTCAAAGGACTTGACCTGCTTGATAAATATCTACTTAGTTCAGACTGGAGGAGTCTAGTATAACAGGATAGTAATAAAAGATAAAAAGAGAAAAAATATTTTATTTGCTATTATTTATATTACTAATATTTTATTTGCTACTTATTTATGGGACAAATCTTATGTAATACCTCCACTTACAGACACAAAGTTAGTCCTTAAAAATGCAACAGTAGGTAGTCGGTTGGTAGGTGCAGCGGGTTAAGCGCACGTGGCGCCAAGCGCAAGGACCGGCATAAGGATCCTGGTTCAAGCCCCCTTCAAGGGGGTTCAAGCCCCCTTCAAGGGGGTTCAAGGCTACTCACCTGCAGTGGAGTCACTTCACAGGCAATGAAGCAGGTCTGCAGGTGTCTACCTTTCTCTTCCCCTCTCTGTCATCCCCTCCTCTCTCTATTTCTCTCTGTCCTATCTAACAACAACGACATCAATAACAACAACAATAATAACTACAACAATAAAACAACCAGGGCAACAAAAGGGAAAATAAATAAATAATTTTTTAAAATGCAACAGTTGAGGGGGTCAGGCAATAGCACAGCGGGTTAAATGCACATGGCACAAAGCACAAGGACCGGTGTAAGGATCCGGGTTCTAGCCCTGGCTCCCTACCTGTAGGGAGATCACTTCGGTGAAGCAAGTCTGCAGGTGTCTGTCTTTCTCTGTGTCTTCCCCTCCTCTCTCAATTTCTCTCTGTCCTATCCAACAACAACAGCAAAACAACAACAATAATAATGACAAGGGCAACAAAAGGGGAAAAAAATAGCCTCAAAGAGCAGTGGAATCATAGTGCTGGCACCAAGCCTCAGTGATAACCCTGGAGGCAAAAGAAAAAAAAAATGCAACAGTGACAAAAACTCAACTCAACAAATAGGATAGGAAAAGAGACAGTGGAAATAAGCATTTCTGCTATACTAGTAATTATCATAGAATAGAATATCAATATCTATAAGGTACAAAGGAAGAAATAGCAAGCTCTGTCTCAGGTCAGGCCATATTTCAGGGGAATTCATAATCTGAGCTTTAATGAAAGATACAGTTCTCACTGGTCTAATTAATACTAGAAAATGAGGGTGGGGAGAAGTTCAAGAATCCATGAGATTGTAAATATCCCCAGGTATTAAAGTACAAATATCTCCTGAAAATTTAAAATATATATATAAGTCCTATAAGCTGAATCGAGTAAACTTCTTTGCAGCAAGAAAGTACAATTACAAAAGTTGCTTTATATTAATAAACCTTATAATGCCAAACAATAGTAAAAACAAAGACCATTTATGTTAAGGGTATTGGGTCCTTCACACATTTAAGTAAGCTAGAACTGCTCACTGACTTCAACTAAGGTATTACTATGGGTCCACTGTTAGCTTTCTAAGGGTCTGTAACATTCTATTTCTTCTCCATATTAAATGTTTACTAGTATATGAACATCAGCAGTGAAATGAAATCTAGATAAAGGGAATCATCTCAGACCTTTTAACATGGAGACATTTTCAAACACGATAGAGGTTAAAATATCTTTCTTTCAATTTGTAATGATGTATCATTGGTAATATTAAAATATTTCCAGTGTTTGAGAGGCTTTTGAAAACAAGACAGGAAACTGATCAAAGAGATTCAAGTTCAATTATTCTATGTCTTCACACACCCTGAGTAAATACATAAATAAAAAGAATAATGTGTATCATTTGTTTTCGCAAGTTTGAGAAAAAAAGTTCCCATGTCTTAACAGGTGATTAAAGAATAGAGAAAACAATCAAAATCACTGCTAGAATAAGCTCAAAGAATGGCTATGTGTGAGTTTATTAATAGGAACCTATCCTCATTTCATCTCTACAGATTTATGAAAACATCAGTTGCGTGTTCTGCTCAAAATACTGAGTTATAGGTATAAATATATATGTAGTGTTTGTTGGCTTGTAGATTTCAATTTTTTTTTTCCTGTTTACCAGAGCACCACTCAGCTCTGGTTTATGGTGTTGCTGAGGATTGAATCTGGAACTTGGGAGCTTCAGACATGAGAATCTCTTTGCATAACCATTATGCTATCTACCCCTGCCCAGTTTTCTGATTTTAATAAAGCTGTACATAACTTCTTTCACATATCCAGTGAAAGAAGTTTAAATCTTCAACAATTATTGTTACTGCAGAGTGAACACACTTCTCATGCTATGGGAATGCAGAAGGTGCAAAGGCAACGTAAATCTTTTCTTTCTTCTCAATACCAGATCATAACAGTTTGGGAATAAGAAGATATAGTCCACACAGGATTACAGTTTTAGAGGTGATGGTAAGGAGGTTCTTAGAACATGCATTATGAGAGACTTTAGCAAAGTAATGAATAATGAGTATTTCCCCATTTCACACTGGGTATGCAAAGTGAGGCCTATGCCCTAAGGGTCCAAAATCCTGGGCCTAATCCCAGCCTCATCCCTAGCTGGATCTGAGCCAAGCTGTGCTCTATGGCCCTATGTTTCTGAATAAATCTTGATTTCTGAGGGAATTATTCACTCTTTTTTCTAATTTATCATGAAAACATTGTGAAAAGGCTCCTACTATATAGCTACATGTCCTCAACACTAGGAGTGTAGACTTCCTCCTGAGTCACTTAGCCAGCTCTCTGCCCACCTCCCCCATATCTGTATAGGGTTTCCTTGCTGCTGTTCCAGCCCCTGAGGAGAATAACAGTGGAAATCCACAATTGTAAATTAGTGAGGCTTAAGTTTTCCTCTCTTCAGCAGTCTTTTTTGTTGATAAAACTCAGACGGGATATGGTGTTTCAGCTGGCACACTGCCAGACTGGTACTAGCCGCTCCCAAGTAGGTACAGACTTTTAGCCCCAGAAATCTATCTTTAAGTCCCTCTGTCCATGAGCCACACATGTTTGCACTTACCTGTGGCTAGGTAGGGTTCCTGCAGTGATCCTAGTCTTATCTGGGTGAATTATCTTGGTGATCCTCTTTGCTATTACTAGTTGAGCAGGGAGAGCTAATATCTTACTTTTTATGTTAGGAAAACACAAAACTCTCACACACTCATACCCTGTTTACATGGACTTCAAATCTGAATTATATAAATTTTTATACTTCACAGTAGTAGAAAAGTGATTTGCAACATTTCGAGTTCATAAGGACCTACAAATATTACCAAAACTATTACTACACTGGTGCACTAAAAATAATTCAGCTTGAGAACTATCATTTTAAATAAAGCAGAAACATAAAATTTCTTATTGCCTTATTTTCACAATGAAAAATTTAAGAAAGTAATAAATTAATCAAATGGTTAAAAATATGAAAGATAGTAACCTAGTTGTTTCAGGAAGAAACACCTGACCTATCTGCCTATTCGCTGACCTTATGCCTTCTTTAGGTGTTCTAAAGTTTGAGTTGAGAAAATATTTCAACTGAAGAAACTGACTAGAGTTTCAGACTAATTATTTTAAAACTTTATGAATCATGTCTTACCTGGTTTATTTCTGATATTTAAGGAATTAAGGGTTGTTAAATTAGGTATCCCTTCTCTTACTACATTTAAATGTTGTAAATATTTGATTCAATACTAAAACTAGGCTATAGTATAGTGCATGACATTTGCAAAATGCAAAAACCTTTTTTGGTCTTTCCTTTATGAAAGTCAGTGTGTGTGCGTGTGTGTGTGTGCATATGTGAATATGTGTGTGTATATAGTGAATAGTGACAGGTAAATAATAAAAATACAAAAAAATCTGTGGTAAATTCCGATCAGATGCAAACAAGGTACAATGCTACATGACTATATGACTTAGTCCTTCTCTGGCATAGACATCCTTAGAGAAAACATTAGATGGTATCTTGAAGATTACAAAGGAAATGGATAAGTAAACCACACAGGGAAAAATGTCCTAAAAGATAGCAATTCTGAGGCAGGATTTTCTGTGCTAAGGAAATTGTCAGAAAAATATGATACCTTAGCAGAGTGAGCAAGGGAATGAATGGTATAATATGACTAAATAGAGCCTATAGGACATGGAATGTAATTCAAATATAATTCTGAGAAGTTTGGATATTATTCTCAGAGCAGTGAAGAACATTTAAGAAACTTGAGTGATAAAGTTGTAAAACATAATGAATTAAACAAAACAATGAGGAGTTCATGAAAAAACAAACAAAAAAAAGTTCTAGTTTCCCTTGGTGTAGTGTGACTCTTTCTAGGATGGCAAATGGCTGAAATAGTACTTAGAATAACCATTGGTTTTACCATGGACTCTGTATGTGTGTGCACACTCATGATTGACAATTTTGAAATTTTAACTCAAGCTTCATGAGGCTGTGTTGTAATTTTAGTAATCAGCATGGTGATTCAACCACCCTTACCAAAATGGAAAAGACATTGTCATCATCTGTGATTCCTTATGCTCTCAACACTGACAGTGTTAGGCAGGGGAAAACAGCCCCCAATTTAGAATCATCGTGCAGATTCTAAACCCCTTTGGGAATCTATAGTGCTGCATGTTGTCATGCCTCCAGACATTAACACTAACTCCTTTGAGCAGCCTTTATCATTATAATTATAAGGACCACAAGCTGTTAGCTTATAAGGTCATGGTCACACAAGAAACAAGTATCTCCTTCTCTATGAGGTTTTCCCAGTAAAACTTAATCATTAATTCATTGAGTATTGTAGTTGCTGTTCTAGGTACTGAAATTTAAAACCCAAGAAACAAAATACTTATGTTAGTGAAACTCACATGCTAGATAAGTAGGCACCACATATTTCCATATAAATGTATCACACTAAACTTAATAAACATTTTCTGAAAATAAAGTCATCTCTCATGAATTCTCTTAAAAATACATCATTCAGCTGGGTTAAAGTACTCAGTGTAAAAAGAAAAAAACAAGCAAGCAAACAAACAAACAAAACCACACAAGTTCTACAAGTTGTATAATCTAAATAAAGACTGAGGATTCATTCTGGGTCTTAACATACCTAGCAAGGTGGTAAAAATCATTCAGACATTCCCTGATCAATAATAAAAGACATTAAATTTACACACTGTCATGAAAGCTATTGAATCAAGGAGCTACCCCTCTAGTGCCATTCCTGTCACAGCTTGAAAGAAGCTCTGACACCCCCCCTCATTTCACAGAGGTTGTCTAAAGTTTGGAGGTAAAGGAATATTACTAGAAATATGACTCAATTTCGGGGGGCAGGCAGTAGTGCAGTGGGTTAAGTGCACATGGTGAGAAGCACAAGGACCAGCTGTAAGGATCCCAGTTCAAGGCCCCAGCTCCCCACCTGCACTTCACAATCAGTGAAGCAGGTCTGCAGGTTCAACATAAAGTTTATTAACATATATGAAGAAAATTTATGAGATTCATTCCTGAGAATATCTATCTTTTTGAAGTACTATAATTTTAAAATGATGGCCACAAAAACTGATGCAGAAAAGAAAAAAAAGCTAAAATGGTAAATAAAAATTAAGATAAATGGCTAGTATCATTAGTGTACCTTAAGTAATGATGCACATTTAAAATGATTGTTAAAAAAGAAAAATGAATATTGTCTAAGACTTACAGTACTAACTACAAATTAGTAAAATGAGTATTTTGCAATGGTAGCTACTACATTCAAATCAGTACATAATATTTCATAAAGGTGATTTTGAAAAACTTGTATTCCTTACCATGAGATTATTTTCTACAGCAAAAAAAGAATAGATATATGCTTATTCCTACACATTCAAAAATAGGAAACAGAATGTGCTTAGAGATGAGCTCAGTGCAAACTAATATATTTAATTCATGCCCACAGACTGCTGTGAATTCAAGTCATGTTCCTAAAATTGGTTATTTAACACCAAAATAGTGAGTTTATAACACTGAGTGCATGCCTCTGCAGGTAGGAAGAAGTATGAGGCTGAAGACTGCCAGTGTCAATTGTTATTTTGGATTTTGCCTCAAAATGTGTATGGATGTAGTTTGTGATAATACTTAGAGTCTGTTTGTAGAGTTAGGACCAGTGTGACTGTGATATATTTACTCAATATAATATGAACCCTAAACTTGTGAAGTCACTAAGACTTGGTCAGATTATTAAAGAAAGCAATCTATCCAATGGACTAATTACTGCAGGGTTTCTTAGAGAATTCTACATGCAATACAATGTGAATCTCAAGGAGCAAGATATATTATTAGGTTTCAAAAACTTACTTAAAAAAGACACCCTTTATTACTTTTTTTTAATAGAAGGTTTACCAGATTATATAGTACAGTAGCTGACATATGGGTTCAATATATCATCTCTTAGCACAAAACATCCTCAACTTAGGTCCTTTTTCACACACCAGGATACCAGTGCCTCCCCCCCCCCTCCACTCCATCCCTTCCCTTCTTCCCAGAGTTCTTTGCTTTGGTAAAATAAGCCAAATCTGGTGGCTAGGCAGTAGCACACCCAGTTAATCACACATAGTAGAAAGCACAAGGACCAACTCATGGGTTCGAGCCCCTGGCTCCCCACCTGTGGGAGTCAGGGGGTCACTTTGCAAGTGATGAAGTAGGTGTGCAGGTGACTATCTTTCTCTCCCCCTCTCTATCTTGTCCTCCTCCCTCAATTTCTCTCTGTCCTATCCAACAACAATAGCAGCAACAACAACAGCAGCAACAACAATGAAGGAAAAATGGCCTCCAGGAGCAGTAGATTTGTACTGCAGGCACCAAGTCCCAGCAATAACACTGGAGAAAAAAAAAAAATATATATATATACATATATACCAAATCCTCATACACCTTAAAAGTAGGGAGTTTTATGAATCATTAAGAGATAACTGGATAATGAATTCAACAAGCTTTCAATCACTGCATGCTCCTGATGTTCAGACAATGTACTTTGTGATGGGATTTATCAACTATAAGACTAATCAATAAGAAGGATGGGGGGAAGTTCACCTATATTCTTTAGCATTCATTATGCCAGATTCCAATTTTTCTAATCCAAAAAATGCATCTTAAATATGATAACTGCCCTTTCCTTCACCTCTTACATGTGTGTAAGGATATTTTTCTCTTTTTACAAGATTAATATTGAAAGGGAATCTAATTTCTGAGACAAGAAGAGACTTCCTGGATTCTAATGTAATGACTGGTAGTTGTCTGAGGGACAAGTGTTTGGATTTTCTGGTTGCAGGTTCCAAAGAGCTTAATTCGATGTGGCAGAATTGTCATGGGTCAAGAGAACGTATGTAGAAAGAGAAGCATTCTAACTGCTTAGGGAACTTCAGTGTCGAAGCTGCATGAAGAGCTTTTATTTATTTATTTTAATTTATAAAATGGAAATATTGACAAGACTACAGGATAAGAAAGAGTACTTTTCCATACAAAATCCCCCTCCCCCAAAGCTCCATATCAAATCCCCTCCTTTGACATCCTCCCCATTCTTTATTCCTCTGGGAGCATGGACTCAGAATAAAGAGCTTTTGTAGTTCTTTCTACAACCTGCAAGTAGAGGTCTTCCAGGCTTTGCTGAAGGGATCACAGATGATAGTAAGGTATACTACTTTTCATTCTTATGTAGCAGAAACCTAGTGAAAAACATATCAAGCAAAATGGGGATTTTATTAAAAGGATATTTATCAGTGATGTTATATTGATTGCATTTAAGACCCTCCCTAGTCAGTTACCTCAATTTATCTTTGAACTCTTCCACTTCCACTTTTAGCACTGAAAGTTTCCATGTCCCAGAGGACTCCTCAGACTAATACAATCTGAGATAAATGGTCAATCTAGCTGTTTTTGTTTTTTATACTTCCCTATTCTGATTTAAGGTATTAAAACTGATATTAAGTTATGTCACCTTATAAAAATTCTAACCTTTCTATCAATGAATTCATAGGCTCTTCTCTCTTTCTCTCATTAAATTCACTCTTTAAAAAAGTAGAGCAATTCCAAGGACCAAATCAATGAATAAATTGGGGGAAAACATCTTGAAGGTTCAGGTACATTTATGTCAAGCTTTTATTCATTTCCTTTTAGCAGTAACCCTCATGGCTTTCAGGAACAAACACCAGAACCAACCTGAAAACCTTCTAGCATGTGCAGGACAAAAATATCAAGCTAGAACAAATAAGCAATTCTGGTCTGGGAATTCAGTCTGGGATTTGCCCTTTCAAAGGGCAGCCATCTAACAGCTTGTCAGTTAGCCTTTTTAAAGGCCAGCTACCAGGAATATAGACCACTGGGTGTGGGTCACTCTACAGAAAACAAGCCATGTTCCCGTGGCTATTTGCAGTGCAATAAGAAGTTCCAGTCCAAGAGTAAATCCAGTTACTTTACTTCAAGGGCATCGAATATAATTTCAAAATATTACAAATCTAGAAAATCTTGACCTGAGAGAATCTTATTAGGATTAGATTCCAAGGGAATAAATGAAATTACCGAGAATTATATACAAAAAAAGTTTATTTCAGGATTGTTTAGAAATATGTACATACACATTTTAGACATGTTTAGGATGTCTCTAGCCTCAGTAGAACAATTATATAAACAATATTGTGTCAGATTAACAGCAATGATAGAAATGAAAATAAAAATAGTTGAGCATAGTAGTATGTTCCATGCCTTATATAACTTATCCTATACATTCTTCACAATAAGTTCTTTAAGTACTATTTCCTTCCCTCTTTTTGTTCATTAGAGGATAGAGACTTAATGGAATTAAAATGAATTTCCCCAAATCATATAGCCCATGACATCTTTGCAGAAAGAGTATACAAAGCAAGGTATTTTAGATCTCAGAATCAAAGTTTATCTGCTTTATTATAAAAAAGAAAAAGTAATGGCAGCCAGTGAGGTAGCTCAGTGGTAGAATTGAAGACTTTCATGTATAAGACTCCAAATTTGATCTCTGACACAACGTATATGCCAGAACAATGGCCTTATTTTCTCACTCAATTTTTTTTACAAATAAATTAAATATAATGCAAATGGAATATTTTTCTTCCTTTTCAACAAGAGTAGCATCTATTTTTTTAAATTTTTATTTATAAAAAGGAAACACTGTCAAAAACCATAGGATAAGAGGATACAACTCCACACAGTTCCCATCACCAGAACTCCGTGTGCCCCATCCCCTCCCCTGATGGCTTTCCTATTCTTTAACCCTCTGGGAGTATGGACCCAGGGTCATGGGGTGCAGAAGGTAGAAGGTCTGGCTCCTGTAATTGTTTCCCTGCAGATCGATCCACATTCCCAGCCTGTTTTTCTCTTTCCCTAGTGGGGCAGGGCTCTGGGAAAGCAGGGCTCCAGGATACATTGGTGGGGTCATCTAGAGGGTATCATGCATGTGTGATCTCTCGCACTGCTCTAGGCTAAGTTTTTCAGAGTGGGAGAGACATACAGATTCCCCAAGCAGTAATGCTGGGTAGTATGATGGTGACTCAAATCTGGGTTGCACACATGGCAAATCGGATGCATTACCAGATGAGCTACCATGAATCCCTCTGCCCATATTTTAATAAATGTATTTGAGCACTGAAGACTTCATTTTTTCATTAAAGTTCAAAACTGAGAAAAATCAATTGTTAAATAATAATAAATATTTTAGCTGAATTAATCTAAAATACTTGTCTACAATGATTAATTTCTAAAACTGCTTTTTACAGTTTCTAATTCCTCAAGCCTACATACAATGTGTCTCTAGATTTTATTTTACTCTCCATTTATCCTCTGTTTTGAAAATATATTATCTTTAAATAAGAAGGCAAATGTTATTTGAGCAAAGGCTAGGGACACATTCCGTGCCCTTAATGCAAATAATTTTAAGCAATTTGACAGATAGAGTGCCATTACATCATTTTAGATACTAATGGGCATAATAATTCTTCAGCTTCCTCCTGATAGGGAACTCTAAAATGAGACAACTGAGTGAAAAGAAAATGTCAAGTTATTTATGGATCCTATTGCTGTTTTATGACATTCATAGAAGGTGGGCCATTTATAGATCCAGGGGTCTTGCTGGTCCTTGTTTTCAAGGCATACGTGTAGTTGTTTCCGGTTTGTTTGTTTGTTTCATCTTCTACTTTTTCATGTAACCCTGAAGACCGTCTTTCCCTGATGTTAAAGCAGGAGGCTAAATGAGGCCAATTTATCCCCAATCTAAGTCATGATGTGAGAGAGAAAGCTAATATAGAAAGATATCCATCTGGTCACTAATAAATAGATGCTTGGCAACTAAGGGCCCACAGAGGCTCTGTTCTTGGAAGTTTTCTAGAACATTCAGAAAAAAAGAAGATAACCCTTTTCAAAACATTCTAACTTGATAAGAAAGCAAATGTAGAGTTGGTCTAATCAGTGCCTTACCTCAAGAAGTGTATCCTCTATAACAGCCCCTAAAGCATGTGATTAACAGGTAAATCTTCATCACAATAGACAGGATATCTTACTAAAATAATAATACAATGTAGAAACAATGAGAATTAAGTCAAGATTATATGGCTAAAGAGAAAGTTCAATGGGTAGAATAAATGTGGTACCACACATGGTTCAGCTTTGAGGCCCAGCACCAAATACGAGTACCAGAGCATTGAAGATAGCTCTAATGGTGCTGTGTCACTCCCTTTCTATCTCTGTCTCCTCTCTCTCTCCCTTTCTCTCTCTCTCTCTCTCTCCCTATCCAAATATATATATAAAAGCAGGCAGAAAACATTGAAATCTATTCTGCAAAATAAATAACTATAAAATTATACTATTGGGGAAAATAGATCCTTTAACTTCTGTGGGGTATAGCAATGGGGTATCAGCAATCAAAAGATCACACCAAGAGCAACCAGACAAATCAATGAAAAATACTCAGAATCTCACTGCAATATTTGAAGAAATTCACTGAGCCACAGGTGGTACAGTTGCCTGGGGAAAGTGGTGCTGGAAAAACATTTAAGACAAAAACAGCTTGAACCAGCTGCAACAGGCAGTAAGCAAGCAGCACCAAATTTTGATAGTCACTGAGTGGAACACACAGACTCAAACCCAAGAAAGTGTGTGTGTGTGTGTGTGTGTGTGTGTGTGTGTGTGTGTGTCAGGGGGGGAGGGAATCTAGATAGCACTTAAAATGGTGTGGCCAGCTCAGACTGCAGCTGTGAGTTGCCAGAAGCCAGAGTACACTCTGAAATAAGGCTGGAAAAACTTATATCTAAATATACCCAAGATAATACAAAAGACTTCCCTTCCACCACACAACGTATAAAAATACATAGCCACAGTAGTAAAGGCTGAATAGCAAAAGCCACACTTAACTAAAACATCAGAAAAACGTATTTGTTAAAACACAATGATTTTGGGGGGGGGTCTGTCTTTGAATTCAGAAATTTTACTATGAGGGCAACTGAAGACTCTAACTATAACAATCAAATACAAATTCAAGATATGAAAGATCATTTAACCAAAGAACTACAAAATTTACAAAGAAAACTCCAAATGGAGATACATGAAGTAGAGGATTCTTTTTCTGGGGGGCTTAGTAAGTAGAATAAATTAGAGAATATCAGGGCTAAAAGCTAAAGCCAACACACACTTTCAATGGAAGACTGTTCAAAAGGAAAGGCTCCTGAAGAGTGAAGCTATTCTCAGTAAAATAGCAAACTCCATCAGAAAAAGGATGTAAGAGTTACTGGGATACTTGAGGATGAGGAGAAGGCAAGAGGAGCAAAGAACACATTCAAGGAAATCATAGCAGAAATTTTTCAAACCCCTGGAAAACATTCAAAATAGACACACAGGAAGCTGAATGAACATGTAAGTATTTGAATCCAAAACAGTAGACATCATGACAACTACATTAAAACTATCTAAAAGCAAGAACAAAAAAAGAGAATATTGCAGGCTGGTAAGGAAAGAATAATTTGACAGACAGAGGTAGAACCATCAGGTTTTCATCAGACTTCTCATCACACACTCTAAAGGCAAGAAAGGAGTGGAATGATCTATTCACAATATTAAAAAATAAGAATGACTAACCATGAATACTCTATCCTTCCAAACTATCCTTCAAGTATAAAGGAGAAATTAAAACTTTTGCAAGCACACAGAAACTGAAGGAATTTACCACCACCAATCCTGTCTTGCAAGAATTACTGAAAGGAGTCCTACATAAAAAGATGCACAGAAACTCCAGCTCTGAATGAGGTTGTCATGGATAGACTAAAAATAGAAACAAAAACAAAAATGGAAGAAGCAAAAGGAAAGGGGAGAGCAAAATGGAGTAATATGACCTGTGTTGGTGAACGAAGGCAAATACTCAAAAACCTAAATATTAGACCAGAAACTCTAAAATTCCAATCTTTGTCTCACTTTGTATGGAACCTGTAGGAAAAGTGTTGGGTAAGATGAGTTTTAAAGAGAGGGATGAGTACTGAATGGAAATGTTGGTGGAACTCAGATAACAGTCAGAAGGGGATAACAAAGGATGAAACTTGGACTGGGGGTGAAATACTGTACCAAGGCATGATATCAGATGTCAAGCTCAGGAAAAAACTAGTATAGTCATGGGTCCTTTAGAATATAACTAAAATAGGCCTAATAGCTATCTCCAAAACAAAGGACCCCCCCCCCCCAAGTCTCCATCTGAACTACTCCAGCCTTTAGGTTCATGATTAGTAAACAATTAGTTTGGCTCTATATGTTAACTCTTCTTTTAGCCACCAGGTTCCAGATGCTAACATGATGCCAACGGGACTTCCCTGGGCAGACAATCCTACCAATGTGTCCTGAAGCCCCGCTTCCCCAGAACCCCACCTCACTAGGGAAAGAGAGAGACAGGCTGGGAGTATGGATCGACCTCAACACCCATGTTCAGCAGGGAAGCAATTACAGAAGCCAGACCTTCCGCCTTCTGCAACCCACAAGGACCTTGGGTCCATACTCCCAGAGGGTTAAAGAATAGGAAAGCTATCGGGGGAGGGGAGGGGATAGAGTTCTGGTGGTGGGAACTGAGTGTAGTTGTAACCCTCTTCTCCTGTGGTTTTGTCAATGTTTCCTTTTTATAAATAAATTAAAATTTAAAAAAATTTAAAAAATTTAAAGGCAGAACCAGAGAGATAGAAGGGTGTTAGAAGTTATCTAGCCCTTTGGAAACTTTGCTCAAGTCTCAAAGTTACCTTATGCAAAGAAAATGTGATTTTTTCCTACCACAAACCAGCATTCTTTCCATGGAATTACAAAATATTTATCCTGTCATCATAAATTAAATATAGAGAGATCATCTACAACAGAAAAGAAATACATTATGAATGTGTAATTTTGCAAAGCATACCATTCTCTCATGTATTTGAATCCCCCACCATGAATTAGAATGAGTTCCATGTGCTTGTAAGATGCTTCATTCTTTTCTCCTTGGAGAACTATGAGACCTATTTTGGATCTCAGCTCACTTCTTTTTTACTCTTCTTTCTGACTCCTGCCACACATAATGTATTATTTACTGTCTTGTATCATAGCTATTTATAGATGAGAATGATTCCCTATCAGAATATGAGGTATTTATTTATTTTACAGTTTTCTCCATCTGGTTAGTAGCACAAACCAGCCTGTGGAACACAGTAAACACTGTACATTTGTTAGCTACTAATAATATGATGACGTCTACTATATACTAGGACCTTTTCTAAATAATACATGCACTAATTGCATTTAGACTTCACTCAAGGAACTGTTATACATACTCTAATTTTATTTTATTTTTTTTACTGAGTAAATGTTTTATAAGACTTATTTTGAGATATGAAACTATGCCCATGAATTGAAGTACTCCCATTTTCAAGCCACAAAAATTTACATGCAGGTTATAGAACTGGTAAAATGCAGAAATGAGAAGTAAGCCTAAAAGATCTGATTTCACTAACAATCTTCTTCTAACAATGATTTTGCTATTCTATTACAGTATTTTAGTATACACTTTTCAACATAACATAAGCCATCCAGTTTGAAATTATGAAACTGATATTCATAGTAAAGATAATAAATTTAATAAAAATAGATGCTGACTGATCAAGAAACCTCCTGTATATTCTCTAGGAAGTTTGAGTGTTTGGTTGCCATGGATTTCATATTAGCTGCCTAATCATTGATTGTTATATTTATAGATACTTGTTTTTTTATATAATCTTTATTTATTGGGTAGAAATTGAGAGGGAAGGGAGTAGAGTGGTAGCACAGCGGGTTATGCGCACGTGGCACGAAGCGCAAGGACCTGCATCAGGATCCTGGTTGGAGCCCCCCAGGTTCCCCACCTGCAGGGGGTTCGCTTCACAGATGGTAAAGCAGGTCTGCAGGTGTCTATCTTTCTCTCTCCCTCTATGTCTTCCCCTCCTCTCTCCATTTCTCTCTGTCCTTTCTAACAATGATATTAACAACAACAATAATAATAACTACAACAATAAAACAATAAGGTCAACAAAAAGGGAAAATAAATAAGTAAAATATAAAAAAATTTAAAAAATAAATTGAGAGGGGAGGGGAAGACAGAATGGGATATTTATAGATACTTGTAAATGAAATCTATGTACACTGGAAAATAATGGTGAAAAATCATTTTAAATCATGCTTGAATGTAATTATCCTTTTAGCAAAATATTTGAATCCTTGGCTTTTTCAGCTTTGCATTTATCAGTATAGAAAAATAAGTTTATCTGCATTGGAAGAAGGTTATAGAGATATAATTCCTGAAGCTAAGTTTTTATATCATGTAATTTAAGAAAGTTCCTTATTTCTTGGCACCTACTGTAAGACAAATATTTAAACTTCTTTAAAATCTCTCATTGGTCTACCACAAATAGATGCTGAAAATCTACACTAAAAATTATGACAACACAATATTAAGTGTTCATTTCATTTTTCTGGATATCATTCAATGAGTTTTTTTCTAGATACAATTTTCTGGTTAAAATGAACCTGATTAAAAGTAAACCAAAAGCAAACATACATGGATTGTTTTCTATTATGATCCAGATACAGGTATAAATAGGAATGCCTTATTCTATTTCAACCCAGTGCTAATCAGACTGGTAGAAACTTGGTAATTACATGCATCAACTGGGAGTTCTTGGTTCACTGAAATGGAGACATGAGGACAACCAATAGTTACTTGAATCAGACAACATTTTTTACTATTCATATATGGACTTTTATAGATAAAGCCAAATACCTGACATTTTCATGTCTATGTCATTCCCAGAAGAGTTGCTTTTCAGTGATTTCAAAGATTAATACACACTTGCTGGTTATGCTTGAAGTTGAAGCAAAGTCTTTAAAGTAACATAAGTAATTTTACACACTTTTCATACATACAATCCCAACCTTGTAGACATATAGACATACATTGATGTCTAAAATTGGAAAATCCATACCACTTCTATGACAATGATAACTCCAAGTCACTCTCAATAGTGCAAAAGATTGCATACTGAAATCAATAAATACAAGACAAAAAAAAAAAAAAAAACACTTCATCCAATGATACCTGGGAATCAAGAGACTTGCCTGTTTTGTAGCAAGTTGCATTTTTGTCTATAGTATAGCTGAACACTGGGCACTAGAAAGTCAAATTTTCCCAATGTTTTCATTTATTTGTTTTGTTCTATTGTTGTTATTTTTCTGGAAGTATGTGTGTGTATATATAAAATCTTAGTGGAGAGAAGCTGACAGCTCCCTTGATAGAGTGCACATGTTACAATGCAGGACACAGGTTTAAGTCCCGGTCCCCACCTGAAGGGGGGAAGTTTCATGAGTGGTGAAGCTATGCTGCAGGTGTCTCACTGTCTTGCTTCCTCTCAATCTCTCCTTTCCTCTCAATTTTCCTCTGTCTCTGTCCAATAAATAAATAAATAAATAGATTAATTAATTAATATTGAAAAGAAGAATCTTTACAAATTAAATCTTTGCAAATCAGCTTGAACCCATATTTTCTCCCAAAGGCCTTTATACTCCTTCCCCAAATTTCTTTGCATTCATTAATTTATCTAAATCTAGTACAAATTTAGATTGTTTCTTGAGATCACTGTTTCATCCCACATGATGCATCTTATTATTAAAATACTAACAAACAGTGAAAATTATTTTGCAGGATTTCATAAATACTTAGAACTAAAAAACTATATTGGTCATATAACTCAGCTTCTTTTTTTTTTATTTTGCCTTTGCAAGTCTATATGATAACACTTAAAAATAAGAGCAATTATGTTCTTTAGAGGTAAAAAATAATGTCTCAGAATATATTACCCTCCCCCTTCTTCTCTGAAGTTAAATAATATTCAGCATTAAGATGTACTGGATGAATGTCCTATCAGCAGAGCTATTAGGATTATAAATTTCCTCCACTTTACTGATGACATGGTGGCTTCAAGTTTCAATAGTTCCTGTATCCTAATTACTGCCAAGAAGAGGTCAATATCCACTCTGCCAAGATTAATATTGTGGTTTGGGGACAAACATTCTTCACAATCAAAGCAGCCATTCTCAATAGCCTCATCAAGTCAGGGACACAGTCTACTCGGTGGTTTAGTGGAATATAAGGGTGTTCACACACTAGTGATTAAAAAAAAAAAAGGTCCTATGTTTGAAGCAGTCATTCTTGTACTTTAAAAACTAGTGTTCTTATAGGAAGTGTGGAGGCAGAGATATTAAAGGAAGAGAAGATTCTTTGCTGTTTTCAGTTACCATTTTATAAATGTCTCAGAAGTATTTACACATTATATACACACTGTATATATTCTTTTATGTACAACACTGAAATCCATACAATCTTACATGTTTTTAATGATATAATTTTCTATATAGTACTTTTAAAATTGTCCTACATTTTTTCTTTTTCTCATCCTTCTTATCATATAATACATTGAGGTTGTTTAATCTGGTGTTTGTGTTCACGGGCTCTTGTTGTTATAGTTGACATCTTTTACCAAATGACCTGCATATTTCTGAAAGACAAATACCAGATGGTTTTGCTCATAAGTACAATATAAAACACTGAAACACATGAACTTATTAAAAAAAAAAGGAAAAGATATTCGGTGTGTTGCTAAGACTTTGTAAAAACTATAGGGGTTATCCTAGGGGGGAAAGGAACGGGAAGAAGGGAAAGCAGATAACTGTTTTGATGAGTGTGATGTGAAACTAGAACTATTTCCCTGTATTCTTAGTACCTTGTAAACCATTATTAAATCACTAATAAAAAATTTTAAAGGGGACCTGAAAACAAAACAAAATAGAACCAGAATCTCTCTAGAAACTCACTAAGCCACAGCCACCAAGTTGTAGATGCTACTATGATTTCATCCTAAACGTCCTGGGCAGAGGACCTCACCAATGTGCCCTGGAATCTCACCTCTCCAAAGTTCTACTCCACTAGGGAAAGATAGAATCAGGCTGGGACATATAGGCTCTATAGAGGAAGTGTGAGGTTCCTGCTGTCTTAGGGTTTAAGAAGGCAATAGATAGTTATTACTATAATCACATTATTTGTCAACTGGGTTAACTTTGAAAAATCCCTTTGTTAGGATTTGCTGTATCATACAAAAAAATCACCATAATTTATGTCCTTTGACATTATTTATATATAGCTATGTCATATAGAGTAATGCCATCGGCTGTGTCTGTTCTTCATGGTGCAAGCCTTTAAGAGAGTCAACATTTCAAAGACTCAGCCACGTTCTGTGCATTAACAAGTTTGAGACATTCAATCAGTTTTTCCCCTCTCATATTAACTAACCAGTGATTTATATGACTACAAGCTGTGTACATAAACACTATTACAACCACCAAAAGACTGTGTCCCATCCCATCCTCTCCCCTAATACCCCTCCCCCAGTGATGCCAAACATCCACTCTCACCCTCCACACAGAGATTTTTAACTTTTCTGACCTACTCCAAACTCAGTGAAATCCTGCTTTGAGTTTACTTTTCTATTCTTCTTTCTCAACTTCTGTCGATGAGTGGGATCATCCCATACTCATCTTTTGTCTTTCTGACTTAGCTCACTTTACATAATTCCTTCTACCTCCATCCAAGTTGGGTCAGAGAAGGTGGGTTCATTGTTCTTAATAGCTTTGTAGTAGTCCATTGTGTATATATACACAGCTTTCTCAGCTACTCATCTGTTGCTGGGCACCTGGGTTTCTTCCAGGTTTGGGCTATTATGAATTGTGCTGCTATGAACATAGGTATACACATGTCTTTTTGGTTGGATGTTACGGAGTCCTTGGGGTAATTCCCCAGGAGAGGAATCACTGGGTCATATGGAAGGTCCATGTCTAGCCTTGTGAGAGTTCTCCAGACTGTACTCCACAGAGGTTGGACCAATTTACATTCCCCTAGTAGTGCAGAAGGGTTCCTTTGTCCGCACAACCACTCCAACATTTGTTACTGCTCTAAGGGACTTCTTTAGGCTCACAAGTGGGATAGAAAAGTGCCAGTGATAGATGAGTGATACTCTAGAGGGAAACTTTCAAACAGTGACAGATGACAGCATCCCAGTCCAATACCCCCAGTGGGACAACTCTCAGTGTGTTCTATTCCACCTCTCAAAAGAACCCAATAAACCTGCAAACCACATTAATACTTCTGCCTTTAATGATCTCCCTTGTACTCTGTCTCTTACTTATTCTCCCTAGAACCAACTACTAAAGCAACTGCTTGTATTCCCAATCTTTGTCTTCTCTATGGATAGTGAACTTTCACAAGAAATAAAAATCAGAGAATAGAACAAACACTACAATCATTTATCTGGAACATGAAAACACCTAGAATTACCAAAAACATACAGAGGAAAAGAAACAGAAACGGAGGCATCACACGCCCAGACCTTAAACTATATTATAAAGCCATCATCATCAAAACAGCATGGAACTGGAAGAAAAATAGGCACACAGACCAGTGGAACAGAATTGAAAGCCCAGAAATAAATCCCCACACATATGGACATCTAATCTTTGATAAGGGGGCCCAAAGGATTAAATGGAAAAAGGAGGCTCTCTTCAATAAATGGTGCTGGGAAAACTGGGTTGTAACATGCAAAAGAATGAAATTGAACCACTTTATCTCACCATAAACAAAAATCAACTCCAAATGGATCAAAGACCTAGATGTCAGACCAGAAACAATCAAATACTTAGAGGAAAACCTTGGTAAAACAGTTTCCCACATACACCTCAAGGACATCTTTGATGAATCAAACCCAATTGCAAGGAATACTAAAGCAGAAACAAACCAATGGGACTACATCAAATTGAAAAGCTTCTGCACATCCAAAGAAACTATTAAACAAACAAAGAGACCCCTCACAGAATGGGAGAAGATCTTCACATGCCAGACATCAGACAAGAAACTAATCACCAAAATACACAAAGAACTCAGCAAACTTAGCACCAAAAAAGCAAATGACCACATCCAAAAATGGGCAGAGGATATGAACAAAACATTCACCACAGAGGAGATCCAAAAGGCTAACAAACATATGAAAAATTGCTCTAGGTCACTGATTGTCAGAGAAATGCAAATTAAGACAACACTAAGATACCACCTCACTCCTGTAAGAATGGCATACATCAAAAAGGACAGCAGCAACAAATGCTGGAGAGGATGTGGGGACAGAGGAACCCTTTTACATTGCTGGTGGGAATGTAAATTGGTACAGCCTCTGTGGAGAGCAGTCTGGAAAACTCTCAGAAGGCTAGACATGGACCTTCCATATGATCCAGCAATTCCTCTCCTGGGGTTATACCCCAAGGACTCCATAACACCCAACCAAAAAGAGATATGTGTACTCCTATGTTCAAAGCAGCACAATTCACAATAGCTAAAACCTGGAAGCAACCCAGGTGCCCAACAACAGATGAGTGGCTGAGAAAGCTGTGGTATATATACACAATGGAATACTATGCAGCTATCAAGAACAATGAACCCACCTTCTCTGACCCATCGTGGACAGAACTAGAAGGAATTATGTTAAGTGAGCTAAGTCAGAAAGATAAAGATGAGTATGGGATGATCCCACTCATCAACAGAAGTTGAGTAAGAAGATCTGAAAGGGAAACTAAAAGCAGGACCTGATCAAATTGTAAGTAGGGCACCAAAGTAAAAACCCTGTGGTGAGGGGTAGACATGCAGCTTCCTGGGCCAGTGGGGGGTGGGAGTGTGTGGGAGGGATGGGTCACAGTCCTTTGGTGGTGGGAATGGTGTTTATGTACACTCCTAGCAAAATGTAGACATATAAATCAGTAGTTAATTAATATGAGAGGGGGAAAATTAATTGTATGTCTCAAAGTTTTTTAAAACACAGACTGAGTCTTTTTAATATACAGGCTGTGTAATTGATATGCAGACTCTCGCAAAAGCCTAAACCAAGTAGATCAGAAGCAACCAATAGCACAGCTATATACAAGATACTGGGTACTGTACAGCAAACCCTAACAAAAGGCTTTTCAAAGTTAACCCAATTACTAAATAATGTGATGATAACTATCGATTGTCTTTTTGAACCCTAAGACAGCAGGAACCTCACATCTCCACTATAGAGCCTCTACTTCCCCCAGTCCTGGAACCCTTGGATAGGGCCCACCTTCCCGTATGCCTCTCCCAATCCATATCAAATAATATTGCATCTACCAATCATAACCTAATCAACACAACGATTGCCATCTCAACATGCTTCAGCTCAGACTGTGTCCAGAGACTTCATGTGTGGAAGGACAACCCTTCAGCTTCATTACTCGGGTGAGACCTTTCCTTTCATAGTATACTCTAATTCCATCTCAGGTGGTTCACTTTCTAACAAAGTCCCAAAACCTAGATATACACCAGTTTCTGTGAGAGAGAGCATATGTTCACACGTATCTGTAAACTACTGCAAAATATATACTTGAAAGCAGAAGTACACTTGAGTTTGCAGTGAGTACCCCCCTAACACTTCCTCTCCACTATTCCAAGCTTTGGGTCCATGATTGCTCAACAATTTGTTTGGCTTTGTATGTTAACTCTCTTTTCAGTCACCAGGTTCCAGATGTCATCAGGATGCCGGCCAGGCTTCCCTAAACTGAAGACCCCACCAATGGGTCCTGGAGCTCCGCTTCCCCAGAGACCCAACCTACTAGGGAAAGAGAGAGGCAGACTGGGAGTATGGACCGACCAGTCAACGCCCATGTTCAGCGGGGAAGCAATTACAGAAGCCAGACCTTCTACTGGGTCCATGCTCCCAGAGGGATAGAGAATGGGAAAGCTATCAGGGGAGGGGATGGGAAAAGGAGATTGGGTGGTGGGAATTGTGTGGAATTGTACCCCTCCTACCCTATGGTTTTGTTAATTAATCCTTTCTTAAATTAAAAATAAATAAATAAAAAGAGAGAGGCAGACTGGGAGTATGGACCGACCAGTCAATGCCCATGTTCAGCGGGGAAGCAATTACAGAAGCCAGACCTTCTACCTTCTGCATCCCATAATGACCCTGGGTCCATGCTCCCAGAGGGATAGGGAGTGGGAAAGCCATCAAGGGAGGGGGTGGGATATGGAGATTAGGTGGTGGGAATTGTGTGGAGTTGTACCCCTCCTACCCTATGGTTTTGTTAATTAATCCTTTTGTAAATAAATAAAAAAAGTATATTCTAAGATAGTTAAAAAAAAAGAAATAAAAATCAATCTGAAAAAGAGAAGTCAAATGGAAGGATAAGTAGGGAATGTTCCTCCTGGAAGAGAGAACAGCATGGAAGAAGACATACACATATATTTCTATAATATGACAATGATATTTATCTCCTTAAAATTACCATGAAATGCAAAATGCACAACAAAAAAAAACTGTAGGACTTATGAGGAAAAGGAACTTAAGGACAAAATTATTCAAAAACCTCTAGAGTGACAGACAAAAATAGTAAGGCCATAAAGCCGCAGCATGGTTTTATGAATGTTAAATCATTTCTGAAAACGGGCATGAGAATGATTATGATCAATTAAAAGCAATAAAGACTTTATCAAAATTTCAATATCTGGAAGGCTTAACTACTGGAACATAAGTTTATGACTTTAAGATATATATCCTCTGACTTGAGGAAGATGGGTCCTGCAATGAGTACAGCACAGAATGTTCCTAGTTATGATCATGGAACACAAGCTCAGATTGACAGGGATACAAAGGTTACCCAGCCTCCTGTGATGAATATGAGACCCAGATAAAATTGATGGGGTTTATAGTTAGTTAACAATAATTATATAGTTTCCCCAAATACTCTGTTCCCTGGTTCAGCTTTCTACTACTATTTCCAACTGTGACACCATCTTCCCAGACAGTACCTTTAGTCTACCTGCATGTTAGCTGTCAGGCTCAGGTAAAATTAGTAAAATCATCAGCCCCTTGGAATATACCTAAAATAGACCTACTGGTCTTTTCTTTTCTTTCTTCCTCTCTTTCTTTCTTTCTCTCTTTTAATTTTTATTTATAAAAAGGAAACATTGACTAAACCAATAAGATAAGAGGGGTACAACTTCACATAATTCCCACCATCAGAACTCTGTATCCCATCCCTCCCCTGATAATTTTCCTATTCTTTAACCCTCTAGGAGTATGGATCCAAGGTCATTGTGGGATGCAGAAGGTTGAAGATTTGGCTTCTGTAATTGCTTGCCCACTGAACATGGATGTTGACAGGTCAATCCATACTCCCAGCCTGTCTTTATCTTTCCCTAGTGGGGTAGGGCTCTGGATAAGCAGAGCTCCAGTACACATTGGTGGGGTTGTCTGTCCAGGAAAGTCTGGTCATTATCATGCTAGCATCTGGATCCTGGTGGTTGAAAAAAGAGTTAACATACAAAGCCAAACAAATTGGTGACCAATCATGGACCTAACAGCTGGGATAGTGCAGAGGAAGAGGTGGGGGGGGGGGTGTCTCTATTTTGTAGATAGCTAATAGGCATATTTTAGTTACATTCCAAAGGGCCTGTGGCTATACTAGTGTTTTTTTTTTTCCCCTGAGCCTGAAATCTGATATGCCGGTGCATCCTAATTATTGTCTGGGGAGATGATGTCATGGGTGGCTTTTTCTAAAAGGAGACCCCAAATATCATCAGCTCTATTTCTACCTTTAGGTTCTTCATTATTAAATACTTTGTTCTGCTTTATATCTTGATATTTTTTCAGCCACCAAGTTTCTGAGGCTACCATGACACCAACCTGACTTCCCTGGCAGAGGACTTCACCAATGTACCCTTCTTCTTCTTCTAGCATTTGTCCTTCTTCCGTAGCCAGTCAACAGGTCAGGTTGAAAGCTGTCAGGAGCTGCTTGTTGCTGGCTTGGAAAGTGACTGGGATCCATGTGGATTCCGTCGGCTAGGAAGGATCGTCAGTTTCCCCAATGAATGGGTATTCACGGGATGCACCACGAGAAGGTCGATCAAATGTATCCCACCAATGTACCCTAGAACCCCACCTCTCCAGAGCCCTGCCCCACTAAGAAAAGATAGTGACAAGCTAGACATATGGATCAACCTTCCAACACCAATGTCCAGGTGAGAAGCTGTTACAGAAGCTAGACCTTCCACCCTTTGACCCTATTATGCTCCCCATAATGACCCTGGGTCCATACTCTCAGAGGGATAAAGAATAGGAAAGCTTCCAATGGAGAGTATGGGATGTGGAACTCTGGTAGTGGAAACTGTGTAGAATTGTACCTTTCTTATCCTATGGTCTTGTTGATAATGATTAAACCAATAAAAAGCTAAAAAATAAAAAGATATATGTCCTCTGAGGCACTCATTTTAAATAAATTATCTATTTAATAAAAAGTGAACATTCAGTACAATGAATGCATTCTTCAACTAACCCTGTATCATGGCTGGAAGTTTCAGATCTGTACTCACAATTTCATCCCAAAGCTGAAGGCTTGAGAAATTATAGCAATGTTTAAACCACCAGAATGGTCGCTACTATTACGAAAAGAACCCACTTACATAGGATTCACTGATTTCATTTCAGGTCTTTTTATTAGACTGTGTTATCTCTTTGATTGTGAGAAAGGTTTTCCATCTCTCTTTGGTCTTCAATCCATATGCTTAACTGTCTTTCCTTTTCTTTTATCTCTTTGGGCCACGTTATTATTGACTTCACAGGACTAGAAGCAATAGACCTTTCTTTTATTTTCATAGCATTACCTCTGACAGTAACCAACGTGGATTTCTTTGTGTCTATTGCTCAGGAGATATCATATGCTTTCTCATTTCTTTTAATGCTGAAATTTTCCTTTTGTATATGCTTCTTGGTGAATCTGGCTCAAGATACTGAGATATGTTTGAGATGTTGAAAAATAATTCTGATTTTAATATAGAAACATTCAGAGAGAGAAAGAGAGAAACACACTGTTGAAAGGCATTACAGTATGCCAAGTTGGCTAATATATATATCTGACATGTACATTTGTATGTCTGCTCAGGTCAGCTCTGTGTAGTTTTTTGCATTCACCTGGTGTTTTTCATGAATGAAACTGTATATAAATAAATTTAAAACACGTGCCACATTCAAGTTGTTCCCTAATATCTCAATCGTGTTGGAACAAATTCATATTTTTCAAAATGAGTGTAGCAGCAGAACTGTAATATATAATACATATAATGAAATAAAAGTAGTTACAGATCAAAGTGTTAATTATAGGACTGGGCCAACAAAATAAAGAAAGTCACCTGATTTCCCAGCTAAAATATCCCAGCCTCTTTCAATTTATCTAGGTTAAAGAAATGTTTCTTGCTTCAAATGAGGATAGAACAAGGTATATGACTTCTTATTCAATGAGACGTTAGAGATATATACTAAAGGAAATCAGTATCCATGCCTCTGATAAAGTTGAGAACTATTAAATTTGCTCAACATGTGTCAGTGTTAGAATAGTATCTTAGGATAAGTATCTTTAAAGAAGGACATGAGATGAGAATTCATGTCTAAATTTTTTTTAAACAATCCTCTTAAAGAAAGACATGTATGGAAGGGACAGTAGCACAAATGTAGTGAGAAATAATGTAAGTAAAGATGCAGTTTAAGGCTCAATTTAAAGCTTCAGCCTGATCCCCTGGGAGGTCCTTGGTGTGTAAATTACATTGCAGTATCTGTTCTACTTCAATGCAAGGGAACTAGGGTTTTGAATCTCTCCAGCTATCAAACACTGACCATGAGGGTAAGGAGGAAACTAACTCCAAAACACTTCTAGGAAAGGCTGATCAGGGCAGACAAAATAGCTCACTTGAGTAGTGCACTTACTTTGTCGTACGTACAACTCAGGTTCCAGACCCCATTTTACTGAAGGAAACTTTAGTATCTTCCTCTCTGTATTTCTGTTTCTGTCTTTCTTTTATAACTTCCTGTTGTCTCCAGGGCTTAACTGCTCCACATAAACATTTTCAGATTGAATAAGGGGGGAGGGGGGCAGAACATAGCCCCAAAGCTTTCCCTAGTGCTGTAGGGACTGGGCTTAATTCAGCATCAGACATATGTCAAATTAGGTACCTTGCCAAGTAAGCTATTTCTCCAGCTTGGTTGGTTTGGTTTTAACTTTAAAATCTTTCTCTAAATATAAACATGCACAGAAACTACACAGGACAAAAGATGAAAGCCATCTCTCGTGCTTATCTACCCAGCCAATGGTTGTACCATTGAGGTGTTGTCACTGTCTTATATCCCACTGACAGATAACTTTCTATGAGTTTCTTGTGTTTCTCCCATCTTCTGAGCAAAGGCATTGATAGATTTTATTATAATTTGTTAGTGTAAGCAGCCTGGAATGACAAAAATAGTTTATTTCTCTGGGGCAGTAGGTGGATTTATTTCCTGGGCAGATGGTCTCTGGCCAAAGGTTAGATAAATTCCCTTCTGTTTCAAACAGTGACTATTTCTAGATTGGGGAATATAGCATAATGGCTATGCAAAAATATTTTCATGTCTGAGGCTTCAAGGTCCCAGGTTCAATACCTAGCACCACCATCAGTCAAAGCTGGGAGAAAAAAAATAGTAACTATTTCTTAAGCTCAATTATTCCTCAGTTGAAACGCAGAATAACTGATTGTGGTATCAGTCTCTTCATTGTCCCATGGCATTCAGAGGCAAGGGAAACAAACGTGGACATGAAGCATGTTATCTGCTGTGTTGTAAGTAATACTGTCTTTTATCTCTGCCCAGGAGTCGGGTCTCTTCTGCCAGAATCTATGGAACTGTGGCAAACTAACTGTTAACTGGAAGGGGAAAAAAAAAAAATCTCAGATCCTTCACAACTGGTCTGCCTACCGTACATTTAGGTCATACTGAAATAATAGTCATCAACTAGCATTGCCTAATGATGAAGTTTCTGGATTTCACCATAGTCCAGTTAGAAATCGGTGTCCATCTCCCCCCTCCACCCGCCCCAGGATACTGCAAACTAAGCTGGCAGCCGAGACCCAAGCTGAGAAAGGACTCAGGCCTTTGATAGGCAGACACACATTGAGGCACGCCAGGAGCTCAGTGATGTGCCATGGATGTTTCCAAATGAAACAATTTGGAACAAAGCTGGCAGACAGAACAGGCCTCTCAAAATCTATGAAGGGCATTTGGCCATTTAGGCTACTTATTGGAAGCAGTGAGAGTTTGGGTTTAACTGGATTGCCTGGTGTTTCTTCTCTGTGTGAGTTCCCTTTATAAAATCACTGCACAGTGTGATTTTTAAGAATTAGAAGCAATGTAGAGACTCTAGACTCTGTTACAGATATCAAAAAGGGGGAGCTTTCAGTAGAAACTACAATACTCACCAAATCCAGAAGTTTAAGTGAACAGATATATGGAACATATTCTAATATTCACTATACTTAGAGCATTCAATCAATTGCGTTCAATGTTCAATATCGTTACCTATACCTATAATTTCTGATCAAAAGCTGTTGTTGTTCATTGAAAATTTTAGGAAATGTATGATTATTTTCCTTTTCAATCAGTAGAACATGTAACAAATAAAAAGAAAATTCATTATAATTGATATAACATATAATAATTTCTATCATTCATACAAATAATGTGTACAGAACATTTACTAAGTGCTTTGCTAAATGTTTTCCCATATTCTCTACTTAACTGTAGCCACAAACATTAAGACAACTATTATTATTTCATATTATTTTAAATATTTTGCAAAAAAAGAAGCCAAGAAATGCCAGTTATGTAATCTGGCTAAAGTTACATCTATGGAACTTTGATAATACAAATTTACCCTTTTTCAATTCCAGATTCTTTTTCCTCCATCTCCCACAAGGATCTCTAGTGGGACTTTGCTCCTGTACAACTCCACCACTCCCAGTGATAAAAAACAGAGAAAGAAAGACCATAGCACTCTTCCACCCCTCATAAAGGTCCCCCTTTGGAAGTGAGACTGGAAAACAGAGAAAGCCAGGCACTGTTTCTTTTGTCTGAGAGAGAAGAGGGAAAAAGGAAGGACACTTGGAAGTAGTAATAGGTATAGCTGTGAACTAGAAAGGGAGTGAAGGTAGGAACAGAAAAAATGGGTAAAAAATAGAATATAGACAGATGATAGATACATAGACAGACAGACAGACAGACAGACAGACAGACAGACAGACAGACAGACAGAGATATAAAGTTAGCCCATATCTGTGACCTTGGGAGAACTACAATAGTTTCCAATGGAGGGAGGTGGGGGAGACGAAACTCTGGTGGTAGAAATGGTATGGAATGACACTCCTGCTAGCTTATAATTTTGTAAATCAATATTAAATCACTACTAAAAATAAATAAGTAATAAAAATAAATTTAAAATAAAAGAGTCCCCTTTTCATGGTGGCCTGTGTACTAGCCAGGAGTGTGCATATGGTAAAGTGTGAGCTCTGCCAAGTGTACTATCTCCCAGCACTCCAAAATCTATTATCAACACTTCACTACAGGGAGTGACACAAGAGTATTTGCTCAAAAAATTTCAGTTAGGATTGTCAGTCATATTAATATTAACAACAGCAGCATGGAGTCACATGTGGACTAAAACTGACTAAGGTCACTATTCTCTGGACTTTTTTAGATGCCCCATCTTTTAAAAAATGAGTATGAACTTTTTAATCTGTATGGTTTACTTCTCACCTTAATCTTCTGAGATTCTGTGCCATTCATTTCTCCTCTAGATTGATTTGAAATTATGGGTACTCAATTCATCAGAACCTCAATACTTATTCACAACATCCTTCAGATGGCCTTCATCAAATATATCCCAAAGCCCCCTCCACTTACTGGCAGGCCTTTGCTTCCATGCCCTTCATCTGCTTTCCCCCCTAACAGATGAAAATAAAGTGTCCTCTCATGATTTTTCTAAAGGAGCATCTACAGACTTTGAAATGAGGACTTCTTTTAGTACATCTTTGGTGGATGACGTAGAGTATTTCTGAGCAGATGCCACGTTGTCTTCAAGAAAGGACCAGCTTTGTTTATCTGGAGACCACTCTGACCCTGATCACAAGGGGTCACCTGCTAAGTATACTATGGATGTTATTTCTAACACATGGAGAGTAGGCACGATGACCCAGAAACATGACGGAAGCCCAAGGGAGTAGCTGTGAACCACCTTTTCTTTTGTGATTTTCATTTTTCATTATGTTTGACATTTTTGAAGCTGAGATTGATAAGAAACACCAGTTTTAGAAGAAAAGACTGGGGATACATTTCAAGGAAATGTGGAGCAGTTACAAAAGAAAACAAGTACAGTAGGAAATGTTGGGAAATGTTGAATGTGCAGGGCCTTTTATTTTCCGTCAGCGAAATGAAATGTCCACACATTGTTCTTACAACTTGGAAAAGTAAACAAATAAACAGATTGTATTTGCCTTTTGCTTTTGTTGAAGTATCTGTGATGTTAGCTGTCAGCTTGGTGTTTGATGTTTCCAATTGCAGAATACACTGGTGCGCAGTTGTGAAACTTCAAAGTACTTCTCACTGTAGGTAATAAGATGAAATGTATGCTCTCTATATTTGTAAAGCTAAAATATATTGGTCTGTCAATTTAGTTATGAAATTATTTCCATTCTTCTGAGAATATAGTTATTTCAAAACTTGCCAAAGTGGAACATGGTTATTTACTTTTAAGAAATCTATTTAAGACCAGGAAGACAACATAGTGGTAATGCAAAAAACTTCATTCTTGAGGCTCTAGGGTCCCAGGTTCAATCCATGGCACCACCATAAGCCAGAACTGAGCAGTGTTCTGATATATCTCTTTGTATTTTTATCTCTGTATCTTTCTTTCTGCATCTCTAGGTAAAATAAAGTATCTTTTAAAAAGTTATTTATATCATAGTCAATTATCTTATTGGACTTTTAAAAAAATAATAAAAGGCTAAAACTATCTCTCCACTCAAAAGCATGGACAAGAACAGATTAAATCTATTATTTTGTAAGTTTACTCCAAACTATTTAATGAGTAATAAATTCTACCAGCTTCCTGACCTATCAGTAGGAACTGGAAAGAATACTAAGATACAAAAGCTATATAATCTCTACACTTAAGTTTTTTTTTAAGTGTCATGTGGCTAATAGGTTACAATTATACCATGACACATTGACTTTCTAAGTGCACTTTCAAGGCCAGGGATGGTCAGAATTGCTAGATTTCCTAGTCATGTCATCTTCTTCCATATGTAGACTTTCCTAGGGATTTTGAGAGACTGATCTTAGCTCAGGGATGTCTGAACATTTTCTCCACCAGTCTGGAAGATGCAGTACACACCATCTGGCCAGGCCCAACATGGCATATTGAATGTGGCCAAAAAGTTCCTTAACCACCTGAGCAACTATGTCAACAGTCAAATTCAAATGGGCATCTGGAAACTCTGTATGAGGAGCTGCTCTAGGAAATCTGGTCTAAGGTGCCCCCAAAACATGGTTAAGTAGCCCAAGCTTGGAAGGTTTGTTGATGAAGAGGAAAAAATGGCGAAGTCAGGCAGGAATCTATATCTCCAAGAAGTAAACTGAAATCTGTCTTCTCACAGTTATGCTCTTTCTGTCTATTGGAAGCTGATGTATTCTGTGTAGTTGTTTTTATTGTTTTTCAGCACATAAGATAACTTGCTGATGACTATTTAATAACAGAGACATACTCTGCAAATTACAGCCTTCTATTCCTCTGAAATATGGGAAAGTTTGATTAAATTCTAAGCCCATTCTCATTACGATAACTTGTTTCAATTACATTCAGTTATGAAATATAAGGAAAGGCTGTTCAATTCCTCAAATATAATGTCAACTGCTATAATGCTTTATTTTTAATTACTTAAAACTCTAATGTGTAATCACTTAAGTTAACAAATTTTATCTCATAATAATAACTACCAAGAGCCTGAATAGACCAAGTAGTCATTTGAAGAATAAATATATTAAAAAATAGGACTTGTCCCTTCTATAAATATTTTATGGAAGATATTTTCCACCCATATTCTCCACTAAGTAAAACTAAAAAATCTGAACAACACGCACAAAACAAACTAAAAAAGACTTCAGCATGTGGAAGGAAATCAAGATGATTCGGAAAAATAAAATGTCAAGAAAAAACAAGGGGTGAGCTCTTTGGGTTTTCTTTTATCTTTTTTATGGAGGGGGTTACTGCTTTACAGTGCAATCACTGACATATGCATTATGTCAATATAGGCCCCCAGAGTTTTCTTCCAATTCACCTTCTCCCTCCTCAAAGTCCTTTGCTTTGGTGCAATACAACATGTCCAGTCCATGTTTCTCTCTGTGCTCTTCCTCCCTACCGCTTACTTTACTTCTTCTTCTAGCGTTTGCCCTTCTTCTGTAGCCAGTTAACAGCGTCAGGTTGAGCCTGATGTAAAGTTTCGAGACCTCCTTTGAATCTGGAGAGGTGGCAGTCGTTGACTATGTGGGTCATAGTCTGTCTGTAGCCGCAGGGGCAGTTCGGGTCGTCTCTGGCTCCCCAGCGATGGAACATAGCGGCACACCAGCCATGGCCTGTTCGATAGCGATTGAGGAGGGCCCAATCATAACGTGTTAGGTCAAAGCCGGGTTGACGCTTGCAGGGGTCTGTGATGAGGTGTTTGTTCTTTACCTCAGCTGACTGCCAACTCTGTTTCCATGAGTCTGGAACAGAGAAGTTCAGTGTAGGCGTAGGAGACCAGATTGGATGACGAGACATCAAGCGTTGGACAGGGTGGGCGAAGATATCCGCGTATATTGGAAGGTCCGGTCAAACGTAGACGTGGGAAATGAACTTAGATGATGCCGCATCCCGACGACTTTACTAAGTCTCACTAATAAAGGAAGATCATTTGGTATTTGTCCTCTTTTTGACTTATCTCACTCAACATGATGTCCTGAAGTTTCATCCAAGAGAATGAAAAGGAAACAACTTCATCATTTTAGCACATGTAGCCCTAGTTTGAAGCTGAAGAAGTGAATAATCTAGAGACACCAAAAAGTACATACAAAAAGCTAAGTAAAAATACCTTCTCTGTGAAACGACCAAGAAAAGACGTGAAACAGAAGTTTTGAGACAACTGTCATCCCACTTTAATCAAACGTTTGTCAAAACAAAAATGTGTGGAACTAAATAAGTTATTCAAGACTACTGTGATATGGGAGAGAGACTAAAGTCAACAACATGTAAACAGCAGACAGTTTTCATCATAGCAGGGAGGCAGTGGAAATCTACTGAAGGATGTTGGGGCAGGGAGTTACTGATCAATGGGATGCATCTAACATATTCCTAAGTCTACAAATGTTCTCCATGCTTAAGTTGTCTGTACTTGGTAATTGGTGACTGAATTCTAAAATTAAGTCCTTACTCTTCTACAGAAACTTTGAGATAGGTCTATTTTCTCCTTCCACATTTGCATTTTATTTATCTTAATTTTTTTTTTTTGCGGGGGGAGGCTTCAGGGTTATCATGGGGGCTCAGTGTCTACAAGAATACTATTCTTTGTGGCCACTTTCTTTAATAGAAAGTTAGAGCTGGAAAAATAAAGAGGGGAAGAAAAAGAAGAGAAACATCTGTCATAGTGTTCTATCTCTTGTTAAACTTTCTTCCTCTGGGCCTCTGGGTAGTAACCTGGAGCTTGAACTCAGGTCTTCATGCACAGTAACGTGTGTACTCTACATGACGAAATATCACCAAGGTACTTGAGAAAAGGCGTTCTGTGTTATAAAACACACTAAAAATTAAAAAGAAATAAAGGAAAGAAGGAAGAAAGAGAAAAAGAGGTTATCTCTCAAAGAAACAAAGCATGATTTCTTTTTTTCCCTCCAGGGGCTCAGTGCCTGCACTACAAATCCATTGCTCTTGGAGGCCATTTTTTAAATGGATAGAACAGAGAGAAATTGAGAGAGGAGGGGAAGAGAGAGAGGAGGAGGAGAAAAAGACACCTTCAGACTTGCTTTACTACTTGTGAGGTGGGGAGCCAGGGGATCTAACTAGGATCCTTGGGCCAGTCCTTGTGCTTCATATTATGTGTATTCAACCCAGTGCACTACCACCCGGACCCCACAAAAGATGATTTCTAAAGTAAATGTTCTAAGGAAAAGAAAGTTACAAATCTAAGGGCAGAAAGAGGCTTGTCTATTTGACCATGCTATAGAAAATATTAATTCTTCCATGGTTACACCACAGAATAAATTCATCTGATCATATGCTCACCTGTTTATGCAAAGTTCAAAGTGGGAAACTTAGGCTACACTTTTGTATAGCTAGAAAATACCTCCAATATCCTTGCCTTAGTGGTACTGAAGAAGGTTCAAAAATAAACCAAGACTTTCATTCTCACCCATGAATAGCAGGAATTTTTTATGTTATCTTGTTGGAGTGCTGGAGTGGTGTCAGAGGAGATTTAGGGAAAAATTAAGTAAGATTTTTAGAATAACAATTAAGTAAATGTTAGAAGCCTATTAAACTAAAAAAATAATAGCTAATAATTTGCTGAACAGAGGCTCACATGAAGAGGTAAAAGATGGTGGATATAAAAAGCATTCAGATAAACAATGGCTCAAGTTTCAGATTAGTCAGCATTATAGTGTATGCTATCATCCATCCATGAAACGCTGAGTTCAATCCTCATCACTAAATTTAAAAACAATAATAATAATAAGGATGAAGGGAGAAAGAATTGAGAAAGGAATGCTGTAATGTCCAAAAAATTGGCAAGATATATAGACCTCAACAGATCCAAGCAACTAACTTTAAACAAGATAAACTCAAATCAAGTTACTCCTCCATACATCACAATTAACTTCTAAAAACAGAAGACAAAAAAATCATTAAAGGCAATTATAAAAATATAACAAAACTGTAATGTCAGTGATTTCTTGTGAGAAGACATCTGTACCAATCACAAATGCCAAAATATTTTTCAAGTATGAGAAAAAAAAAAGAAATAGTAATCCAATTAAATCCTCTAACACCCCTGCCCCACCCTAGCCCTGCAGAAATGAAGGAGAAAAAAGCATATGTGATGAAAGAAAACAAAGAAAATACCTCTAGATTTAACATTTTTTAAAAATGGCTAATGGGGACTGGGTGGTAGTGCACCTGGAGGAGAGCACATGTTACTAAATGCAAAGACCTAGGCTCAAGCCACCAGTTCCTACCAATGGGGCTGCGGGGGTGGGGAGCGTTGCTGATCTGTAGAGCAGTGCTGCATGTCAGGCAGTGTCACAGAGGAGACAGAGAAGGGATCGGAGTGGAGAGGGAACACAAATCTTTATTCACCGGGTACCTCAGAGTTGGATGAGAGCACAGCGGTTCTAATGGGCCACATGGAGCTAGCAAAATGGCTGCCTCCCGCTACATGCAGCACCCTTCTCTGCGTCCGGTCGCCAAGGTGAAAAGGGGCAAAAAGAGAGAGAGGAGAAGCAGAAGGGATTTTATGGGAGAAATTCCAGAAGTGACAAGTCGGGACAGGATTGGCTAGGAAACAAGGCACTCTGGGAAATAGGGTATCTCCAGGGAATTGACAATACCCTGAGGGGACAACAGGGTGGATATGACCGCATCTGCACAATTTCCCAACAGCTGCAGGTATCTCTCCTTTCTTTCTCTCCCTCTCTATCAGTATTTGTCTCTTACCTCTTGTCAAAAATAAAGAAAACTGTGTTGGGAGGAGGGTGAATTACCACCAGCAACAGTGTATAGTCATGCAGACCCCATGTCCCAGTGGTAATCCTAGTGGAAAAGAAAATTAGAATAGAATAGAATAGAATAGGATAGGATAGGATAGGATAGGATAGGATAGGATAGGATAGGATAGGATAGGATAGGATAGGATAGGATAGGATAGGATAGGATAGGATAGGATAGGATAGGATAGGATAGGATAGGATAGGATAGAATAGAATAGAATAGAATAGAATAATACAATAGAATACAATACAATAGAATACAATAGAATAGAACAGAATAAAATACAGGACATTCTCAAAACAGTAAAGAAACTGAAATAAGAAAGAGCCTTTTACAAATGCAATCTAATGAAGGAAAAACAGCCTTCTCAATGAATGGGTGACAAAACAATTGAATATACATCCATATCCCTCACTCCGAATAAATCTTGGCCTGTAATAATATATCACACAAACATGAAATTGTGAATGTAAAGTAAAATATGAAGTCATAAATATCTTTAAAATCTAGATGAAAATATTAGATTTGATACCAAAGCACAATCTACAAAAAACAAAAATCAATAAATTGGGCTTCAACAAAATTAAAACCTTTCTGTCTACAGAAAACCCTGTTATAAGGAAAAGAAAAAACAAACCACACAGTGGGAAAGATACAAGCAAATAAGATCATCCAACAGAGGAGAATTGTTTTCTAGAATACATACAAAATTCTCAAAATATGATACTCACAAAAAGAAACAATTCAGTAAGAAAAAGACAAAAGACATGAAGAGCCATTTCAGTGCTGAGTGAACTGGCAAATATACATATGAAAAGATAATCAACATCCTAAGACATGAAGAAAGTAGAAAGTAAAATAAAAACAACTGGGGACTGGGTGGTGGTGCATCTGGTTGAGTGCACATGTTAGAATGTGCAAGGACCCAGATTCAAGTCCCCAGTCCCCACCTGCAGGGGGAAAGCTTCACAAAGAGTGTCTCTTTCTCTCTAGCCCACCCTTCCTTCTCGATTTCTGGCTGTCTCTATTCAATAAACAAATAAAGATAATAAAATAATTTTTAAATAAAAACAATTGTATCATTACATAATAGCCCCAGAATAATTATTTTTTAATTTATACATATATTTATTTCTTAGAGGAAGAGACAGAATGAGAGAAATCCTGAAAGAAACCACAGCACCAAAGCATCCTGTTGTATGCTTTTCATTGGGTAGTTCTTCCCCGCCAAGAGAATTGCATCAGTCCTGTTAATTTCGCAGGCCTGCTTGGCCCCGCCCCAAGGAACCCCGAGAGAGGGTTCCTGAGTCCAAGAGTTCCTGAGTTCCGGAGTTCGAGTTTCAGAGTTACGGAGGAAGAGAGAGTTCCACAGTGGAAGAGTTTCAGAGGGTTCCCCAGTATGAGAGTTCCAGAGTTCCAGAGTTGGAGAGTTCCCGAGTTACAGAGTAAGAGGGAGTGCTTGTGCCACCGCAAAGAGACAGCAGAGTTCTGTTTGGTGATTAGTTTGTCTTAGTTTATGAATCGTTGTTCCTGAACAAAGAAATACAGCTTCCCTGCCCAGCCATTGTCTCCGCGTCTCTGTTACCCACCGTGAAGCTAGACCTGCCCAGCAAGAGCCTCCGAATTTTAACAACAAATGGCGCCCACGTGGACCTGACCTGCGCATCTCTCAGATAAGTAAAGACAATTTGGCTACCTATGCACTATGGCCTTCTCTTCTGCTTGTGAAGAGATCTCCAAAGGCCTCTGCTCTTTCTTCATGAGAATGTTTTGCTGTTTCTGGAACATTTATCTCTGGACCACTCTGTGGTTTCCACTCGCTAGGGCGAACTCAGAACAGCCAGCGGGAAGAGCCAGCGGGAGGGAGGCGAGGCGCGGAGCTGCTGTTTCCACCTGGTTAAACAGCCAGCCAGCCGGCTGCGCCCAGACAACCCCGCGCACCGCGCCCGCAGCCCCGCAGCCCCGCAGCCCACAGGAGGCCGATGCCAGCACACAAGAGCCCCAAGAGCCCGATGCCAGCACACAAGAGCCCCTGGAGCCCGAAGCCAACACGCAAGAGCCCGAGGCCAGCCCACAGGAGCTGGCTCTCCACCGTGTGGCGCAGGGCACTGGACGTGTGATCCCTCCACGCTGCTCAGCCACTGCAAACAGGGCAGCAGACATGGCAGGGCTATGGGGCAGGGACGCGGCGGCCTATCATGGCCGCCACCCCTGGGCACCTATGCCCACGCCTTCTACAAAGATGGCCTGCCTGCCCTCTTTCTATGAATTCTGGAACCATCCCGGGCCTCCCGGACCCCCGGGCTCCCTGCCGAAACTGGGCACATGAGATCTCCAGCTGCCGGTCTGGTCTGAAGACAGACAAGCTGGAGTACGCAGAGATTCGTGCAGAGATCGCAACCTGCAATTCCTAGAAGTGAAGCTGCGTGGGAAGCCACCTCCGGATGGTAAACCCCCCCCCCCCCCGCAACAACTAAGACAGTATAGATTTAAATTTGTGTTTAAAATGACATGTCTTTGTAACAAAGGTTTTTCTCCTTGTGTATTAATGACCATGTTTATGTGTATGTTTAAAGTTTGGTAAACAGTAGCTTTAAGGCTAAATTCTTACTAGTCAAAGTTAAATGAAAAAGGTTTTCAATGTAATTCTCATAAAGATAAAATTAACTTACATTTAAAGTCTAAGGTAAAAATTAGTTAACAATCAATATATTTTAACTAAGTTAGTCTAAACAAAAGGTTAAATAGACTTGTTGATATGTAAAACTCTCCATTACCTTCTCTATTAGAAATGGTAGATCGCACAATGGCTATGCTAATTATTCTCATGCCTGAGGTTTCCTCTCCGGCCCACACCTAGGGTGTGTCTCCATCTTGAATGGGTGTAACAAAAGGTTAAAAGACGTTGTTGATATGTAAAAGTCTCAAATTCCTTCTCTATTAGAAACTTGGATCGTGCAGTAGATATGCTAATAACAAGTTTTGTTTCATAGTAAGTAAGTTGCAGCCAGCTGCCTTTGGGACTCTAGGCCGTTCCCCACCCCCATGCAAATGCCCGTCGAGGCAAGTAGCCCCCCAGAGGCAAGAAATGTTTTTTTTTTAAGCTGATAAAGTTTAGTTTGTGTCAGTTTCTTTTTTTAAAAAAATGCCTGTACGATATAGGTTTCTGTTCACCCCACACCCTTGATACTATAGTCATTTAGTTAAAAAGAAAAGGGGGAATTGTTGTATGCTTTACATTGGGTAGTTCTTCCCCGCCAAGAGAATTGCATCAGTCCTGTTAATTTCGCGGGCCTGCTTGGCCCCGCCCCAAGGAACCCCGAGAGAGGGTTCCTGAGTCCGAGAGTTCCTGAGTTCCGGAGTTCGAGTTTCAGAGTTACGGAGGAAGAGAGAGTTCCACAGTGGAAGAGTTTCAGAGGGTTCCCCAGTATGAGAGTTCCAGAGTTCCAGAGTTGGAGAGTTCCCGAGTTACAGAGTAAGAGGGAGTGCTTGTGCCACCACAAAGAGACAGCAGAGTTCTGTTTGGTGATTAGTTTGTCTTAGTTTATGAATCGTTGTTCCTGAATAAATAAATACAGCTTCCCTGCCCAGCCGTTGTCTCCGCGTCTCTGTTACCCACCGTGAAGCTAGACCCGCCCAGCAAGAGCCTCCGAATTTTAACAACAGCTTCCTTTAATGTAGTGGGGAGTGAGGCTAAAATATGCATCCTACATTTGGCAAAGCAGCAGTACACTATTCAAGTGTGATTTTTAGCCAGAACCCCCCCCCCACACACACTTTTTTAAAGATATATTCAAATGCTGTTAAGAAGGTGAAGAAAGGAGCCAGGTGGTGGCACACCTGATTGAGTACACATGTTACAATGCTCAAGGACCCAGGTTCGAGCCCCCAGTCCCCACCTACAGAAGGAAAGCTCTGCAAGTGGTGAAGCAGTGCTACAGGTGTTTCTCTGACTCTCTCCCTCTCTATCACCACCATCCTCCTTGATTTCTGGCTGTCTCTATCTTATGAATAAATAAAGATGATTTTTAAAACTTTAAAAAAGAAGGTGAAGAAACTGGAATATCATATCATCATCATGCATTGATGTTAGAAAGGTAAATAGGATAACATTTTGAATAGTAGTTTGGCCATATAATCTGTATCAAGGAATAGCACTTCTCATGTGGTACCAGGGATCACTTGTCTCATAGTCTACCACTGTGTCTCCTCCTGGCTTCAAACCTCTCATTTTTTTTGTCTCTTTTTTTTTTTTCACTGTTTAAGGATAACTTTTTTCCATAGAGAGAGAAGAGATTCCACAACAACAGACTGGGCCTGGGTCATATGCATAGCAAAGCAAGCTCACTACTCAGGTGAGTTATTTTGTTCACCCTGATTTTTATTTGATTATAATAACTAATGCATTTTAATAAAATCCAATTTTTATAAACCCAGCACTCCTACAGTTTATCCAAAAGCATTATAAGAATGTTATAGCTTATAGGAATTCTATTACATAGAACAAGGTGGGGAATTGACTTAAAATAGTCACAATTTAACAACAGTGTAATGAAACAACAGCAATTATTTTTTAAATAACTAGACACCCAGCTAGAATTGTAGTGTGTATTTTCTCATTCCATCTACAAAAGAAACCCATGTGACACATATTATCATCATTCTTATTAAAGGAAACTAATATTTAAAAAGTTAATTAAATTGTCTAGGAATTGGGTCATGATCCAATAGTAGGAGATGCCTGAATTTTTTTATTTAAGAAAAAAAACATTTTTAATATGTAACCTGTTTTTTAAACTTTAGCTACCATTTATTTACTTAAGCACTGAATGAACCTACTCAGAAAGGGATAAAGAAATCCTATCTGGGAGTCCGCGGTAGCCCAGTGGGTTGGGCGCAGGTGGCACAAAGCACAAGGACTGGCTGAAGGATCCCGGTTCGAGCCCCCGGCTCCCCACCTGCAGTGGAATCGCTTCACAAGCGGTGAAGCAGGTCTGCAGGTGTCTATCTTTCTCTCCTCCTCTTTGTCTTCCCCTCGTCTCTCAATTTCTCTCTGTCCTATCCAACAACAACGACATCAATCATAACTACAACAATAAAACAACGAGGGCAACAAAGGGAATAAATAATAAATAAAAAATATTAAAAAAACACAACAAAAAAAGAAATCCTATCTGCACACAATATTTTGCCATAGGTCAACAATTTGCAACCTCTGTAATAATCAACAGAGATTCTTTATATAATCTGATGTGTACTCAGTTTCATTATCTTTTATCCACAATTCAAAGAACTTAAAAGTTCTAAGTAAGTCAAGGAGTTAGCTTAGTGATTCAGCAAAAGAGTTACATGCAGGAGGTCCCAGGTTCAGTTGTCAGCACAACATGTCATAACTGAGCAGAGAGCTGGTTTCTCTCCCTCTCTATTAAAAATAAAAATTGGGGGAGGGGAGCAAAGCCAAGGTGGTGACTTGGAAACAACAACTGGCATGAGCTCCAAAAAGAAGCAGCTTAAAACCTGAGATTCTCTGGATAGGGCAGGATACTGGGCCATCAGTAGGAAGGTGAACAAGGGTGGGGGGGGGTGTCAGGGTGACACCAGAAAAGAGTCCTATAACCCACTCTTGGGCTGGCAAACAGAGGCCAAAGGGAGAAAGAAAGGAAAGTCTTTGGCTTGATTATTTCTGAACTCCTCCCTCCCCCCAGAACCAGCCTCCAGGGGCTGGACAGACAATTCTAGCAGGCTTCCTGCAGAGCTATTTCCTTTACCAAGATTCCTGGCTCACCAGGGGTGTCATTCCAAGACTTTCTCTCTTTTTTTTTTTCCTTCTCTTTTTTTTTTTAGGTGGCTGGAGCTCTATTTGAGTGACAAAATACCTGAGCAATCAGACCCTCAACCCTGCCTGGGAAAGACTACCTAGAGGCTTTATTTATATATTATTTTTTGATACTTCTTATAATTGGCAGGCTTTGATCAGGCTGCCTGCAGCCAATCCAAAGCAGCAGTCCAAGCAGCAGATCCACTGTTAGGGTTTTTTTACTACATTTTATTTTATTATTACTATTATTATATATGTATGTCCCTTTTCCTGCCTCCTTCTTCAGGTTGACCAAAATTAACTGCTATTGCTTTTTGCATTGATAGGTGACTGGGCGTCCTATCCATTGTAAGAGTAACTTGTTTCTCTCTCCCTCTTCCCTCCATTCTCCTCCTAGCTAATAATAATAAAAAAAGACTCTTTCCTTTCACTTCTCTTTTTTTTCTTCCTTCTTTTGCTTTATGAATTCATTGATACTAATTTGTGAATTATTTGGGGGAAGAAATCTGACTCAGAGTGGAGTGTGTGTGTGTGTGTGTGTGTCTTTTCTTCTTTCCTTTCTCCTTGAGCTATCCTCAGAATTTATAGTGGACAGTACATTTGCATAGTTGTCTATTCTTGTTCTCCCTTTTTTTCCTTTTTCTTTCTTTTTCTTTTATTTTGGTTGCTATTTATTTCTTGGACTGGAAGCATTGTTTAACTAACTGTTATTGGTTGAACTGAATCAATCATTTCTTCAGTTGCTATTGTTGTAATTTCTGAGGTTGGTGACTGCATTTGTGAAAGGTCTTTAGTATAGTGTGACTTGTACTCAAAACACAACAACTGAAAAATGACAGAAGAGTAAAATAAAAAGCACATCAATAAAAAAATGGTTAAATCATGAGCAAATAAAACTGCTACCACATTGAATCAGAACAGGAGGCCAGAATAGACTCCAAACAAGTCAGAAGTAACCATAGATAAGAAAAGTATGCAAGCAATAATAAACTTAATAATCACGTAAATGAAGAAAACTATGGAGGAAAGGGCTATCATAAACAGGCAAACAACAGATGAGACCCACAAGGGAAATACTAGCTAACTTGAGTTAATTAAAGAACTAAAAGCTGAAATAGTTGAGCTAAAAGGCCAATTAGTAGAACAAGTTACTTCTTCTTCTTCTAGTGTTTGCCCTTCTTCCGTAGCCAGTCAACAGCATCAGGTTGAGCCTGATGTAAAGTTTCGAGACCTCCTTTGAATCTGGAGAGGTGGCAGTCATTGACTATGTGGGTCATAGTCTGTCTGTAGCCGCAGGGGCAGTTTGGGTCATCTCTGGCTCCCCAGAGATGGAACATAGCGGCGTACCGGCCATGGCCTGTTCGATAGTGATTGAGGAGGGCCCAATCATAACGTGCTAGGTCAAAGCCAGGTTGACGTCTCGTCACCCAATCTAGTCCCCTATGCCTACACTGAACTTCTCTGTTCCAGTCTCTTGGAAACAGAGTTGGCAGTCAGCTGAGGTAAAGAACAAACACCTCATCACAGACCCCTGCAAGCGTCAACAAGTTACTACTATAATTGTACTGAAGAAAGAAGCCGAGGGAAGGGAAAGCAGGCTAACAGAAGCAGAAAACAGAATTAACCAGACAGAGGAAGAGCTAGAGAAAACTAAGAAAAAGGTAAAAGAGATTGAGAGACACTGAAAACAATAGAGACATAAGGGATGATCTCAAAAGAAGTAACATTCATATAACTGGCTTATCAGAGGAAGAAAGAGAGGATGGAGAAGCAAACATCCTAGAAGAAATAATAGAAGTAAACTTCCCAGACCTGAACAACAGAAAGGACATTAAGATTCAAGAGGCTCATAGAGTCCCAAACAGAATTAACCCAGACCTGAAGACACCAAGACACATCATAGTTACAATGAAAAGAAGTAAGGATAAAAAAAGGATCCTAAAGGCTGCAAGAGAAAAACAAAAAGTCACATAAAGGGAAAAACCCATAAGACTATCAGCAGACTTCTCCACTCAAACTCTAAAAGCCAGCTGAGAATGGCAAGATATCTATCTGGCCCTGAATGAAAAAGGGTTTCAACCAAGGATAATATATCCTGCTAGACTTTCATTCAAACTAGACGGAGGGATCAAAACCTTCTCAGACAGACAACAGTTAAAGGAGGCAACCATCACCAAGCCTGCCCTGAAAGAGGTTCTAAAAAACCTCTTATAAACAAGAACATCACCATAATACTTGACATATATATCAGAGCAAATAGAAAACTGTTGAATAATGGCATTACAATACATTAAATTCATAGTATCAATAAATGTCAATGGCTTAAACTCACCCATTAAAAGGCACAGAGTGGGAGAATGGATAAGAAAACACAACCCAACCATATGCTGCATGCAAGAATCCCACCTGACCCAAGAAGACAAACACAGATTTAAAGTGAAAGGATGGAAAGTTATCATTCAGGCTAATGGTACACAGAAAAGGCAGGTACAGCCATTTCATCTCTAACACAAGATTTTAAATTAAATAAAGTAATGAAAGATAGGCAAGGCCATCACATAATAACTAAAGGATCAATTAACCAAGAAGATTTAACAGTTATTAACTTCTATGCACCCAATGAAGGATCATCTAAATACATCAAACATCTACTGAAAGAACTAAAAAATACATCAATATTAATAGAATAAAAGTGGGATACTTCAACACCCCACACTCACACTTAGACCAACAAAGCAGAATCAACAGAGAAACAAGAAAATTAAATGAAGAGATGAACAGACTAGTCCTCCTGGACATTTTCAGAGTTCTTCACCCCCCCCCCCAAATTGAAATACAGATTCTTTTCAAATACGCACAGAACGTCCTAGAAGATAGACCACATGTTAGGCCACAAAGACAGTATCCATAAATTCAAGAGTATTGAAATCATCCCAAGTATCTACTCAGACCACAGTGGAGTAAAGCTAATAGTCAACAAACAGAACATTACTAAAAGTCACAAAATTTGGGGACTCAACCACATGCTGCTTAAAAACCACTGGGTCAGAGAGGCACTCAAGCAACAAACTCCAATGTTCCTGGAAACAAATGAAAATGAAGTCACAAGCTATCAAAATATTTGAAACACAGCTAAAGAGATACTGAGAGGAAAACTCATAGCCATAAAATCACACATTAGAGAACAAGAAAAAGCTAAAATAAATTACCTTACTGCACACCTTAAGGACTTAGAGGAAGAGGAACACAGGAACCCTAACTCCAAATGGATCAAATAACTGGATGTTAGACCAGAACTATCAAATACTTAGAGGAAAACATTGGTGGAACATTTTCCCACCTAACCTCAAGGACATCTTTGATGATACAAACCCAGTTGCAAGAAAGTAAAGCAGAAACAAATCAATGGGACTACATCAAATTGAAAAGCTTCTGCACAGCAAAAGAAACTATCATACAAACAAAGAGACCCCTCACAAAATGGGAAAAAATCTTCACATGCCATTCATCAGACAAGAGACTAATAACAAAAATATACAGAGTTCAGCAAACTTAGCAACAAAAAAGCAAATGACCCATCCAAAAAGGGGCAGAGGCTATGAACAGAATATTCACTGCAGAAGAGATCCAAAAGGCTAACAAACACATGAAAAATTGCTTCAGATCACTTATTGTCAGAGAAATGCAAATAAAGACAACATTGAGATACCACCTAACCCCTGTGAGAATTGCATACATAAAAAAGGATAGCAGCAACAAATGCTGGAGAGGCCGTGGGGACAGAGGAACCCTTTTGCACTGCTGGTGGGAATGTAAATTGGTCCAGCTTCTGTGGAGAGCAGTCTGGAGAACCCTCACAAGGCTAAACATGGACCTTCCGTATGACCCAGTAGTTCTTCTAGGGATATACCCCCAGGACTCCATAACGGCCAACCAAAAAGATATGTGTACACCTATGTTCATACTAGCACAATTTGCTAAACCAGGAAGCAACCAGGTGCCCAACAACAGATGAGTGGCTGAGAAAGCTGTGGTAGATATACACAATGAAATATTATGCAGCTATTAAGAACAATGGACCTACCTTCTCTGTCTCATCTTGGATGTAGCTAGAATGACTTATGTTAAATGAGCTAAATCAGATTAAGAAGTTTATCTAACACTGGTCAGTCTAACACATCAAAATTAAGCATAAGTGGAGTGAGCCCAAAGGAGATAGGAGGGTACATAGCAGATTCAAGTGCCATATCCTTCTGCCCACTATTGGGGTGGAAGCAATAAGGAAACAAAGGCACATGTGCCTAGTGGCTTCTAAAAGTTGCCAAACCTCAGTACCAAGCTTGAAGTGCTGCTGATGTGTAATAAATCATACTATGCAGAGGTTGCTCACAATGTCTCCTCTAAGAAGCACAAAGTCATTTTTAAGAGAACCCAGCTCAGCTGGCCATCAGAGTCACCAATCTCAACACCATGTAATGCAATGAAGAAAAAAATTTTCATACTCCAGAGGGATAAAGAATAGGAAAGCTATCAAGGGAGGGGATTGGATATAGAGCTCTGGGGGTGGTCATTGTGTGGCAATATCCCCCTCTTATCCTCTAGTCTTGTCAATATTTCCACTTTAAAAATGAAAATGAAAAGAGACAGTTCTTGTGCACCTTGTCCTGTGTTAATAAAACTACAAAAAAGTAAAAAAGAAACCAAACACACATTTAAAATCACCCAAACAGATCTGTGAGGTCTAGTACCGACACAGACTGATATGCTGATAAAAAACAGAGAGAATTATTGATAAAGATGCTAGATGAAGACTCAAAGCACTTATTTTGAATGAACAACAACAACAACAACAAAGGTCGAGTAAAAGCATTAGAAAAGAATCTGATTCATGAGAAAAAAATTGAAAAACTACTAAGTAGAAATTAAAGTGACTATGACAAAGTGTAACGGCTAAACTAGTAGGGACCAGCCTCCAGCAGGAAATTGGTAGAGATAGAATTCAATAAGAAGAAGGAAGGAAGCTGGAGCACAGGAGAGGAAGAGATTGTGTTTTCAAATAGATTAAAATTCAGTAATTTATTTTTATTATCTTTATTTATTGGACAGAGACAGCCAGAAATTGAGAGGAAGGGGAAGATGGAAAGGGAAGACAGAGAGACACCTGCAGCACTGCTCTACCATTTCTGAAGCTTTCCCCCTCTAGGGGTTTGAACCTGAGTCTTTGGGTATTGTAACATGTGTGTTCAATGAGGTGCACAACCATGCGGCCCCTAAAATTTAGTAATACATAAAGTGACTTTAGCATCAGAAGTTTGCCACATAGTAAAGTCTTAGTAATTGAAACTATAAAGTAATTAGACTGGTTAGCAGCCTCTCTGAATTATTAATTATGAAAAATCCATATTCATTAGATCTTCAGAGGCTGCCACAGTTTTGATGACATTGACCCCAAAACATGTTACCTAGAATAATAGGCTTTAATTAAATGTTTGTTGAATGTCCTTCTCTATGTGTTCAGGGTACAAACACTCCATGGTGTTTGTGTCAGTTTCTGACATTAGATACAGGAACTGCTGACCTAGTCTGAGCTGTAGCAGCCAGTGATGATGTTTAATGGTGTTGTAGGATATCACAGCATCAGTATTTCATCTCTGTGTGATAATCTAGCTTTTGCTTCTTCCTGTCAGGGAGTCTCTTTTCCTGTAAAATATTCACCACTACCACTTAAGGCAGAAGGCTAATGACACAGAATGGAAGACAATTGCTCAGGACACTCTGAACACATATATTAGAGAGCTGTAAAAGGCTGTTCTGAGTGTCCTGGGCAATTGTCATTGTTTCTGCATCCTGTGACATCAAGTCATTATTTTCAACTGCATTGTGAATTGTCTTTGTTTTCCTAAAGGACTCGTGAGAAAAGGCTCACTTAGAAAGGTTATGAGCAGATGCTAAGATGAAGAAACCTGAATAATGAGACTTCGAACAGATACAGCCAAGGCTGCCCCCAGTGCTGCGCTTGCCTCCAGTTTCCAAGTGTTTTCAATTTCCGCCGGAAGAGTTTGATGGTCTAAACTGGAAAAGGCATGGATTAAGATTTCTGATACCCAGACTAAACTCACTACAATTATGTGAGGTTTTAAAGGTAAACATATACATATAATTTAGTTAAAAGATGGAAAGATTATTCTGAAAGACTTTTGCAGTGGAAATTGCAAAGTTCAAGAAAGCCATTTGAAGGATAGGATGGTGACACACCTGACTGAGGGCACTTGTTACCTTATACAAGGAACCAGGTTCAAGACCCAGGTCCCTACCTGCAGGGGGAAGCTTCACAAACTGGTGAAGTGCTACAAATGTCTCTCTCTCCCCCTTTCCCTCTCAATCTCTGTCTCTATAAAAACATAAGCAAACAATAAAATAAAAAATAAATTAAATCTCTTTAAGTGTTTTTATAAAGGAAAAATGTAAGTCATTTGAGAAAATGGCCTTAATGTACTATTCACTTGACTACCCACCTCATTGAAAAACTACCATCAAATTGTTTGTGTACAGCAGTTCTTAAACCATTTTTAATCTTTCTTTATTGCACAGAGACAGGCAGAAATCAAGAGGGTAGGAGAAAGAGAGCCACCTGCAGTACTGCTTCATGACTCGCAAAGCTTTCTCCCTAAAGGTGGGAAACATTGTAACACGTGCACTCAACTAACTACACTATCACCCACCCCTAAAGCAATTTCTAACTAATCTGTTAATTTTTTAATGAAAATTTTATTGAATTTTTACCTTCTATAAGATTGGGTATGGATGGAATAAATAAAGCAAATAAGGCATTTTAAAATAATTTAATGGACTACATTAAATAAAATTGATTCTTCAAATACTGGAAGAAATCAAGAGCCAAGGATGGTGGGGAAATATCCCAGAGCTGAAAGTTGCTTTTTTCCCCAAGACTATCAGAGCAGTGCAATAATTAATAGGAAGAATTTGTGACTTACAGTCCAGAAGTTAAGCCCATCAGGAGAGTGACAACCATAACAAAATAGCCAGTATTATAGATAGAAGGCCTTTCCTATGGATAGAATGAAAAAGGCGACTCCATCATTTCTGGAGATGACAGCAGAAACAGAGAGAGAGAGGAAGAAAACCACCTCAATGATCCCTTACTCTTGCCCCTTCACCCCCACCCAAGGCCCCAACACATATATACACTCAGTGGCTACCATTTCCTAAACACAACTACAGACTAAAGTCAAAGTAAAGACAGTTGCCCTGTAATAAAAACAGAGCCAGAAAAGGACAAGTGTTGAACCTGAGTGCAACATAACAGCCGGTATTCAATCCTTCATTTGTATTCTTTTGTCTATGTTCAACTGATCATAAAAATACTGAAAAACATATTTGATAATAACTAAGTGAATACTCTCATTTCTCAACTATTAGAAGTATGTAGGGATGCATTGGATCGACCTTCTCGTGGTGCATCCCGTGAGTACCCATTTATTGGGGAAACTGATGATCCTTCCTAGCCGACTGAATCCACATGGATCCCAGTCACTTTCAAAGCCGGCAACAAGCAGACATCAGGCTCAACCTGATGCTGTTGACTGGCTACGGAAGAAGGGCAAACGCTAGAAGAAGAAGAAGTATGTTTATACATCCTAAGAGTTTGGTAATGTTGATGGGTCTTTTTGTTGTTATTGTTGCATTGTATCTTTATACTGTCCTATATCAAGGAGTTACTGAAGTGTTTCAATAACTGAGAACAGGGCAAATTCTATGAAACTACTTCAAAAAGCATTAGACTTGTTCAGAGCAGGTAACTCTCCAGAACTTCCCAAGCAAGGTCATAGTGCTCTTTAGGATAAAAGATAACCACTATCAAGAATATTGACCTGCAGTGAACTATTACAGAGAACTCGGAAGCTAAGCCAACTACTGACTAGTTCTGAGAGCCAACACTTGAATTAGCTTGACAGCAAAATATTTTTTAAGATTTTGGCAGCTACTCATTTCCTATGATCCCTTTCATCATCATAATTTCTAGTTACCATATAGGTAATCATCCAATTTAATTATTTCCTTCTATAACACTGATTGTCTAACCCATTCTTTCTGAAGCTCTATTATTATATTTTAAATTCTTCATCATTCTCAAATTTCACAAATTAGTTTTGCTTCATCCTATTTCAACAGAAATGAGGTACTCTTTCAAGTCATCTCCACTGCAGACCAACCATATTTCTACTACCCACTAGGCTGCGACAACCCACTTCTGTCCTCTAACTACTATACCATTATTTTTACTTCATTACAGCTCAACTAAACATCTCTTACAAACTGTCTTTCATTCTTGATAATTCGTCTAAAGTCATAAACAGGACCCCAATCAACCTCCACAAAATCAAGTCTTCTTATATCTCTAGGGTATTTCAATATCCATGAGCATCGTCTATTCCAAATCTGTTCTTAATGGACTCACTCTATCACTTACATTGATGCTATTATTTCCCACTCACATGTCAATATGTGTATGCTATATGTATATTATTTATCTGCTACTACATTCTAGGCTTATTACAGAAAAGAAGTTAGTATTTGACTCCCCAAACTGTGTTATCCAAGTGCACAGTAGGGACTTCATAATAAAAAGGCTGGAAACTTCTCTCATTATATAAACAGAACAAATAGACAAAGTAAACAGGCATCTTATAATAGCTCCTTAACATGATAAAATTAATTCCTTCTGTGCAACAGATTATGCTCAGGGGAAAATTAAGCTCATCATTGTTTCTGTCTTTGAAAAAATAGCAGACACATTCTTCCTTTTGGTCACAGTGGAATTGATATGACAGTTGGTGACAAAAAGAGACTATTTAAGACACAAGAAAAAGTGTTATTGGATTTTCTTAGCATCCACTTGCTAGAAGGCTCTTTCCACCCATCTCACAAAGAATCTATAATTGAAAATATAGGAGGGTGGGAGTGCTTCCACGTCCCGGTGTATGATAAAGTAAGATCTAGGTTGGGGGTGAGAGTGATTTGTAGAAAACTGAGAAATTTTACATATGTACCAACAACTCTACTATAAACCATTAATCCTCCATATATATATATAATAACAGCAACTTTATGTACTCAGGTAGCTGTCTATATTTTACCTCAGTAACTGTAAATAGATCATGTCATTTCTGTGGATGGTGTGTGGGTAGGACTAACCCACTGCACAGATTGTTTGACACTGGGGCATCTGTTGAAACAATGCAGGCTGTTGAGTTACTGTGGACTCCTGCTGAGCACACTGTGCTTACTGGGGTTTCAGCTAATGGTGCTTGTCGAAGGTCACTAACATTTTGGCAAGGATATTCTAACAATAACTCCTTTTCTGAACTGAAGTGTAGGAAAAAGGTGGCAGTCCTAGGAATTGGAAATGGTACTATTTTGTCAATGAGCCCTTTTTATTTGAAGGGGAGGTCGAATATATAGATGAAATTATAATTCAATGCATATTTTACTTTCATTAGTCCCAGTAAATATGACCTAAAGTCACAACTGAGGAAAATTAACAATTGCTAATTTAAAAAAAACTAACATATCTCATTTAATCCTTAACATCAACACTATGGTGCTGGTACAATCATTACCCTACTGGCATTTTACAGATAAAGATGTAGAAGTGAAAGTATCCTATCTAATGCCATTCAATTAACAACAAATAGAATCAAAATTTGTCACCAGATTGCTTACCTTTTCTCTTCATGAATAAGGTCTACTGCCTCATAAAAGAGGTGTCTGTATGTTATATGTTCACAATGACATTTGAGCTGGCTCATAAGTCTAGTCAACCACCATTGTTCCATTCTATTGAGATTTACAGAGATGTGTATTAAAAATATATTACTGGGGGGAGTCGGGTAGTAGTGCAGCAGGTTAAGTGCATGTGGTGCGGAGCTCAAGGACCGGCATAAGGATCCTGGTTCAAGCCCCCGGCTCCCCACCTGCAGGGGAGTCGCTTCACAGGCAGTGAAGCAGGTCTTCAGGTATCTATCTTTCTCTCCCCCTCTCTGTCTTCCCCTCTTCTTTCCATTTCTCTCTGTGAATGACATCAATAACATCTCTCCATTTCTCTCAACGATGACATCAATAACAACAATAATAACTACAAAAAAGGGCAACAAAAGGGAAAATAAATAAATGTAAAAAAGTAAAAAGTAAATTATATTACTGGCAGTGGTGATATTGTTGATCCCTGCAGCACTGCAGGGCTAGAGTCAACTTATGCCATGTTTGGTGCTCCTGGCATTCAATGTGTCCTAGATCCTCCATTTAGATAAGACATTCTATCATTCTTCCTCTTTGGTCACTTATTCCTATTCAACATATAGCTATAAACACTCTCTGTGTCATATCTAAATGTCTGGAAAAACTACAAGTTATAAGTGAAACATGGTCTCCCACTGACTTGGCTGTATTACAGAGGCTGATGACATAGCCAGGAAGGCAATATTTGGTCAATGTGCATGTACTGAACAAATTAAAAAAATATCCTTTAAAAATCAAATAAAGAAGAATCTGGTATCCAATCCTAATACTATGCTCCTTAACAAACAGATTATTTTCAAACCACTGATTTGATTTACAAAGGATCAATAACAACTGGAATTTGAAAAACACTTATTTTAAACTTGAATTGTCTTATATGAAACTTTCTATTCACTTCTGATTCATTTAAACAAAACCATCAAATATATATTTCTCTATCCCCAAAGCAATCCTAATAGCAGTGTTGTAAAACAGGCCTTTCCTTACACTTACTTATTTTTAGTTAGAACTCTCAGGGAGGCAACATGTTTTCAGTGTATTTTAACTCATACCAGTGATATCCAAAGTCCCTTTCAAACGTGAGATTCCAAAAGACTTTATAATCAACATTGCTAACTTTCTCCTTTGAAAATATGAGCATGGGGATTCTAAACACACAGAATTTAAAGTCAGTTTCGTTTTGTGAATGAGACTATACTAGCCATGGGGTTGAATGCCTATTATTAATATACCCCTAGGCACTGAAATTGGTACTTGGAGAGCAATATTTTGTTCAATCCTCATAAATATTCTAGGGTCCAGACACTTAAGGCTTTAGAACCTTTGATAACATGTTCTTAGTTTATAAATTCTCCCAAAGGATTGAGTAAAATATGTTGTTACTTCCTATCAAAATCTGTGAACATCTTTTTTTTTTTTAATCATTTCATTGAGAGTTAATAGTTTACAAGGTACATGGGTAAATTTTCTCATCTTGCTATGAAAGATATGTAGAAAACACTCTGATTCCCAATTTAGGTCCTCTTCCACCATCATGTACCAAGACCTTAAAAGCCTCCTGCACCCAGCTCCTTTCCTACCCTCCTTCCCCAAAGTCCTTCGCTTTGGTGCAATATACCAAACCAGTCCAAGTTTGACACTGTGTTTCCCTTTCTGTTCCTGTTTCTTATGTTCTGCCTAAAAGTGAGATCATAAAAGCCAAAGTGAGTTGTGACCAACTTTTAAAGTTCCATCTTATAAAACAATTCTATATGCCTCTTGATTCAGTCAGAATATTAATTTTTCAGGTCTTTGGTCTGGGACCAGCATCTACTCTTTATCCTTCTACTTGAACTGAATGTTTTGTTTTATTTACTCTACACACTCAAAAAAAAACCAAAAAACAAAAAACCTCCCAAATCATTCATTCATCCATTTATTCATTCATAAACATTTGATGGTATACTTTGCACCAGGCACTATACTAGATACTGGGGTAGAAGTATGTACAAAAACATGCACATGGGAGTCGGGCTGTAGTGCAGCGGGTTAAGCGCATGTGATGCAAAGCGCAAGGACTGGCATAAGGATCCTGGTTCCAGCCCCAGGCTCCCCAGCTGCAGGGGAGTCACTTCACAGGCGGTGAAGCAGTTCTGCAGGTGTCTTTCTCTCCCCCCTTTGTCTTCCCCTTCTCTCTCCATTTCTCTCTGTCCTATCCAACAATGATGACATCAATAACAACAGTAATAAAACAACAAGGGCAACAAAAGGGAATAAGTAAAAAAAATAAAATAAAATAAAACAAAACAAAACATGCACTTAAAAAATCCCTATTGGATATTATACACTAAGAAGGGAGTATAATATTCAAAATATAAACATAAAATTGCAGTTTATATTTATACTAACAGAGAGAAGCTTATAGTGAAATGAGAGACTTCAGAATATCAGAATTTCCATTTCCAGTAACGGCATACTAACTTATGCTAAGCAAGGTTATTCTCTGAATATCTACTTGAAAGTCTAAGAACTTTAAGATACCAAGATGTGGGAATAAGATTCCAGTGAGAATAAAAATTTACTGAGCTGAACCCAGTTTCTACTTACCCTTCCTTGAAGTTTCAGCTAATTTTAATGGCAGAAATTATAATAGAAGCCAAGAAGTGTTGTGGTCCAGAAGGTGGCACAGTGGATAAAGCACTGGATTCTCAACCATGAAGGTCCAGAGTTCAATCCCCAGCAGCACAGGTACCAGAGTGATGTCTGGTTCTTTCTCTCTCTGCCTAGCTTTCTCATGAATAAATAAATAAATAAATTCTTTTTTTAAAAAAAGCCAAGAAGTGGAACAGTTGACAGAGCAACTTTGTAGTGACTGAGATAGATAAACTGATTTATAATTCTTAACAAGGTATAAAAGTTTAATTGAACAATGTAAGCATTGAGTCTGGACTAGTAAAAGATAATAAGCTCTAAGTATATGTAAATTCCAAAGCATACAAGCCTCACAAACAAAATGTCATCCTGGAAACAACTCAAACTTTGTTGAACTACTATGATCTTCCTGAAACCCCAATAGTAGATAAAAGCTCATCTACATCTTCAATTTTCCATGACCAATAACTAGTACTTGATGGAAGTTAGTAGCAATACCAAGAGATAGTAGAATAAGTTATAATGGCAAGTAACTGACAGGAGATCCAGATATTAGAATTTTCAAAGATTTAAAATAATTGATGCCTTCAAAAAGAAATAAGCTAAAGAAAATAATTCAAGAACTGGAATCTACAAAAATATCAAATGAAAATTCAAGATGAGAACCTACAGGTATAGAAGTTGACAGTTCGATAGAATGAGTTTAATAGCAAGTTGTATACAAATGGAAGAGGTAGAGTGATTTCAAAGGTAAATCAGTCAGATTATGCAGTCTGAGTCACAAAGTAGGAAAAAAAAGATGAACTACAGCAAAATAAAATAAAATTTTATTTTATAAGAGAAAATTTTACTTATTTAAAAATAAAATAAATTTTAGTTAAATAATGAACAAGACTTTTATGAAACTGATAAAAATACCAGGCAACAGATAGCAAGCACTATAAACCTTACACAAAATAAACACATCAAAAGGATAACTTATATTTCAGTAAATTTTATAGGCTCTAAAAAGAAAATTCATAAAAGAAAATACATTCAAGAGAATCAACAATAACTGACATTTGTCTCTCTATAAAAAAATACTAACTTTTAAAAAAAATTTTATTTACAAAAAGGAAACACTGACAAAACCATAGGATAAGAGGGCTACAATTCCACACAATTCCCACCACCAGAACTCTGTATCCCATCCCCTCCCCTGATAACTTTCTTATTCTTTATCCCTCTGGGAGTATGGACCCAGGGTCATTGAGGGTTGCAGAAGGTGGAAGGTCTGGCTTCTGTAATTGCTTCCCCACTGAACATGGGCATTGACAGTCTGTCTCTCTCTTTCCCTAGTAGGTCAGGACTCTGGGGAAGCGGGCTCCAGGACACATCTGTCCAGGGAAGTCCAGTTGGTGTCATGGTAGCATTAAGTTTTTAAATGTGCTTTAAAAAAAAAAAACTGTTGAGTCTAGGCAGTGGTTCAATCAATTGATCATTTACATTACCATGCCTGACGGCAAATGTTAGAAGAAGAAGAACCATGCCTGAAGACCTGGATTCAAGCCTCTAGACTTCACCTGCAGGGGAAAGCTTCAAGAGTGGTGAAAGTAGGTCTATAGGTGTCTCACTTTCTGTCTGTCTGCCATCTGTCTGTTTGTCTATCTCTGTCTTCCCCACCCTTCTCAATTCATCTCTATTTACAGAAAAAAAAAAAAAGTAAGTATGGCCATCATGAGTGGTGGATTATTCATGTGCAGGTACTAAACCCCAGGAATAATCCTGGTGAAAATAAATAAGAAATAGATAGAGTGGGGGGGGGGGAGAAAAAAACAGATGAGAGGAAAGGCAAAAAAAAAAGGGGGGGAATATAGGACTTTTCAGAATAACCAACATTGCTTAACTCAAATACCGACCAATAAAATAATTAGATAATGGTATTTCCTTTTATACAGCATGCATCAAATAAGACAATGTTACAGATAGTAACAATGATCAATGATGAGTTTCATGAACAAATTGTTAAGACAAAAAAAGAAGACACAATTGGAAGGTGGCACACATATTACCCTGCACAAGAACCCAGGTTGGAGCCCACACTCTCCACCTGCTTGGGGGCAATTCACAAGTGGTGAAGCAGATCTGTAGGTGACTCTCTTTCTCTCTCTCAATCTTCCCTTCCCCTTTCAATTTCTCTCTGTCCTACCAAGTATAATAAAAAAAAGAGAAAAAGGAAAAAGAAGAAGGGAAGAAAAATAAAATAAAAAATGGCCACTGGGAGTAGGATTTGTAGTGGGGGCACCCAGCTCCATTGATAACATTGGAGGCAGAAAGAAAGAAAGAAAGAAAGAAAGAGAGGAAGAAAGAGAGAAAGGAAAAAAGAAAGAATAAAAATGACATACTTCATTATTATATATTATATAATAATGTGTATTAATCCATATTAATAATCCATATTAATAATGTGTATTAATACATATTAATCCAAAATATATTTATATATTTTATTATTTTACATATTAATATATAATAAAAATAGTATTTGGTTTTAGGAACCTGATGGAAAAAACCCATGAAGTAAGAATACAGTTTAGTGACTTAGGAACACCCACTAGGGAAAGAGAGAGGCAGGCTGGGAGTATGGATCGACCTGCCAATGCCCATGTTCAGCAGGGAAGCAATTACAGAAGCCACACCTTCCACCTTCTGCACCCCATGGTGACCCTGGGTCCATACTCCCAGAGGGATAAAGAATAGGAAAGCTGTCAGGGGAGGGGATGGGATACAGAGTTCTGGTGGTGGGAATTGTGTGGAGTTGTATCCCCTCTTATCCTATGGTTTTTTCAGTGTTTCCTTTTTTATAAATAAAATTAAAAAAAGGAAACTATTTGTGTTTTATCAGTCAAATAAATAACATCTGGAAGTCAAGAAGAAAACTCTAGGCCAACAAGCTAGGTCACTTGGGAGGGTACTGAAGCCGTGCATGTCACATTGATATGTCTTCCCTCTTATAAACTTTCCCCTTCGTCTTTAGTAATCTTACACCTACAGACTTGTAGTAGGGTTTATTATGGTTTCAAACTCCACATCTGTGTGATATTATTTGGTATTTGTCCTGTTTCTGACTTGTTATTTGTCATAATAAAGAATAGGCAAGCTCTCAAAGGAGGGGATGGGATATGGAGCTCTGATGGCGGGAATTGTGTGGAATTGTATACCTCTTATCCTATGGTCCTGTCAGTCTTTCCATTTTATTAATAAAAATTACAAAAATTTCTAAAAATATATTCTAAACCAATATTTAAAAAAAGGAATTGTCCTGAGATTCTTCTAATAGTCTCTTTCTTGAAGAGGTGTAGCTAATATTCTTCAAGCCACAAAATAATGATTTATATCTTCTTTGTATTTACATTAAACTCAACACTCAATTCACACAGATAAACAGTGAAGTAATACTTCTTTTCATCTTAAACCCCATGAATTGGATTGTGGACCTTATAAAAATTTTGGTCAACATAGTTTAAACTGATTTTGCTATATTAACAGCCACTAAACAAAATTCAGTGCCTCCAAGGAAACCTGAAATGCTACCAATGTTAAACTATAATTTGTTCACAAATAACTATGAAGGATTTTAAAAGCTTAATGCCAATTATGTCCATTTTCACACTCTTCCCCTTACTCTTCCATCTGCTACTGCCTTCTATTCTGAAAACTGCTAAACATAATGAGAAATTATAAATTAAACTCCTAGGTTCTGAAGAAAATATTAGGAAAGTTTATCTCTGGAAGAAATATATTTCTCAAATTCAAAGGCAAAATTTCTCTTTGTTAAATTATAATAGATTCAATACAGGGGAAATTATGTGATAACTATATTATCTTAGAACACATAAAAGAAAAGAAATATAAGAAACTTTACTCAGTAGCCATAAAGTACGTGTTTTAATTAAATAGAAAGTTTTCCATTATTATCCTTTGAAGTTAGCTCTTGACTAAGAACGCTAGAGCATGTCTTACATAGGTGTAAAATTAGCTGTAGTCTAAAACTGGAATAATTACTACCGACTTTTAAGCTCCTATTTCTGTCTAAAAGGTACATATTTCTTTATAGTATATATTCATGAGACTATCCTGAAAGCAAAGTGAAACAAATAAACGAAAAAGGATCATTTAATCACACAATCATTACAATGTTGTAAAAGAAAAAAGGCAGACCTTGTGGCAAAATACGTCAATCGTGTCTACACAGATCTCTTTGCTCATGGAGTTGGAGCCCTGAATGCTGGCATATGACCCTGCTACCCAAACTGAAAATTAAATATCTCTTCAGAGCAAGAAATAAGTAATAGGGAGATATATATGTCATAACACCCTATTTTCTGGCTAAAGTGAAATTTTTGTCTTTCGGCATTGCATCTGTTGACTGTGTTTGAATTCTAACCCAAAGCTAATTTCACTACACTTCTTTCTTGCAAGTTGTCAGAGGAGCCATTACTTGATGTGTTCTAATCTGTTAGGATAGTGCAAGCGTCAACCCGGCTTTGACCTAGCACGTTATGACTGGGCCCTCCTCAATCGCTATCGGACAGGCCATGGCCGGTGCGCCGCTATGTTCCATCGCTGGGGAGCCAGAGACGACCCGAACTGCCCCTGCGGCTACAGACAGACTATGACCCACATAGTCAACGACTGCCAGCTCTCCAGATTCAAAGGAGGTCTCGAAACTTTACATCAGGCTCAACCTGACGCTGTTGACTGGCTACAGAAGAAGGGCAAACGCTAGAAGAAGAAGAAGGATAGTGCAACTGATGATTCTTCCAGAGGAATATAAAACAAGATACATAAAGAAAAACTCTGTACACTCAGACCTTGACATGCAACCAGCAAAAGCTGATCACTTCTGAATCTTTTATTTAGCAACATTTCTGTGAACAGTCCCATCTGCTGATGGCCAGGCAGCAGAGGCACCCAAGGAACAACCCCAGAGCCCAGGACAGTCCATCTGGAGCACCATGATTACAGTGAACATTTGCTTTCTCTGCTCTAATAGTGCCCTTTAGGTTAAATGCAATAAATCTCCTCCTCTTTAAGGGGCAGGGCGTCAGAATTGTTACTTTTGCTTTCAGCAGTGAAAAACAGATGGAAATCAACCTACCTAAAATAAGAAGAGAATTTTATAAAGAAACTCTCAAATATCTACTAAGATAGCTATCACACAGACACTGATGTTTGTTATATGGTGACTTCAAAGGCAATTTTAATCTTTTGTGGATTATATTTAGAAGATACTCTAAAATTTACAATTTCCTTTGTAGAATTATTTTGTAACTTAGAAAAGAAATCAATGTCTAGGCTTTCAGAAGCCAGTGCTTAGAAATAGTGTAAATGATTTCTTATCCTTGAAATATTGCTAGTATTTCCCTTGTGATAACTCTTTCTGTAAGATGGTATTCCTTCCTCATCCGATTTGGGACTGTGGGGAATTCAGTGGAACATGCATCAAACAGGTGACACCTGTAGATCAAAATTGTGTCTGGTTTTACCCAGATAATACCTCTGTATCTAATTCAGAACATTTATCAGAGTTTTTCAGGGAAACTGAGAGGCTGATTTGTCCCTCACTGAACACAATTTAATAGCATTATCTGCTCAATTTGAACAGGTGTTGAGTAAAGATAACTAACCTTTGCCTATTAGTTCCCAACTTAGGTGAAAAGGAATATTTTTAAAATCCCCCAAACCCCATGCTAAAGATGAGGTAAATTGAGAGTCACAGAAGTCGTTATATGGCAACTGCAATAGCTAGCAGCTCCAGAATTTTACCTCATGCCTATATGCTTGGAAATTTACATTCTTCCTGGATGAGAAGAAATGTTACGCATCAACTTTGGTTTTGAAAATCAACTAGATCTTCCTTTCGTATTGAAGTTATAATACCAGTAGAAACTTGTCTGGATTAATGTACTCCAGAACCCATAGTGCTTTTTTGTCTCCCCTACTAAGATAGATCATTACAAAAAATAAAAATAAAAATCTTACAAAACTATTACTAGTTTGGAACCTATGGCCTAAAGAATCCAACAAATACTTGAAATTCAAGTTGAGAGTTTTTTCTCTGTTTCTTTAACTGAGGCCATTCCACAAATGATTAAAAAAAAGACCTTTTCTCCAAAGGACTGAGGTTTTTTCATATGACAAATCGTGCCTTCATAATACTAATCTCCTTACCAGGAAATTTAGCAAGCCTCAAATTGCTCATTTGTGTTGTATTTGCCAAGTGTTATCAGGCAATTTCATAAAATTCCCTTTGACCATATACAGACACCCTGAAACATGCATAATGGAACCTTCAACATCAGTCTTATAAAAAGAGAGAACTGGATTTTAATCTCGTTTCTAACATTATTAATAATGCAACCATGAAGGCAGATATTGCTTAACTTCTTTGGAGTGGATGTATAGGCCAAATTAGACTTTTCAACTTCAGATCACTTTATGAGGGGGGACATTTATTTACAAGACTGTTGTTGTCACATGAGTATGGTTTCTTCTTTTCCCATGATAGGTATCTGTGTACAATTCCCAACTGAAGCCTTTCTTTAGCATCATATACTGCATCCCCAAACACTCTCAGCCCCCTCCTTCCTCCTCACATTAGAGTTTTTCTTAGCTCTGTTGCAGTAAACTATAGCCAGTCTGTGTCACCTAGCATTCCCCTTGCTTTGTTTCTTATCCTTATGTTTGCATTTTAGAGGAATAATGATTAATAATTGTTGTTACACGGGTACAACCTGTCATCCTTCCATAATAGCTGTACACTGATCCCACCACCAACTTAAGGTCTCTAACACCATTGTGCATTGGTTCCCAATGCTCACACAATACCCTCTGCTCACCCTTGCCCTCACATCCTTAGCATTGCTTCAGCAGAACACATCTAGTCCAAGTTTCACCCAGTGCTTTCCCTTTCTCTCCGTTTCTTAAGTACCACCTGTAAGTGATACCATGTGATATTTATCTTAACTGCTTCTGATAGCATTTAACATTATTTTTTTCAAGCTCCATCCAAAATAAAGCAAAGGAGATTATTTCATCATTTTTAATTGAGAGGTTAATGGTTTATAATATAATTGTTGGCACATGGGTTCAATTCTCCATTTCTGCCATGATGCCTGTCTGCAAACACTCTCACTTGCATCTTAGGTCTCTTTCCATCAAACCATCAACATGAAAGCCCCTCTCTATAGCCTTCTTCCCCCAGAGTCCTTTGCTTTGGTGTGATACTCAAGTTTCATCATTTTTAATAGCTGACTAGTATTGCATTGTGTATATGTACCACAAATTTCTTAATCACTCAACTGTCATTGGGCATCTGAGTTGATTCCATGCTTTGGTTATTACAAATAGTGCTACTATAAATATAGATGTACATAAATCTTTATTTCATAGGTGCTTTTGTTTTCTTTCAGGAATGTTTTTGAAGAATCAAGTCCAACAGCGAGGAAAACAAAAATAAACAATGAGACTACATCAAATTGAAAATCCTACACACCAAAAGGAACCACCACTTAAACAGAAAGATACCCTACTGAGTGGAAGATATTTACATGGTATATATCAGACCAAAGACTAATACAAAAATTACATAAATAACTCACGAAACTCATAAACAACAGCAACAACAACAAAATCCCATTAAAACTGGGGTGAAAACATGAACAAAATCTTCATCTTGTCTTTGTTTCTTAAGTTCTAATTATGAGTGAAGTCATCTGGTATTTGCCTTCTCCTTTTGTTGCCCTTGTTGTTTTTTATTGTTGTTGCAGTTCTTGTTGTTATTGATGTCGTCGTTGTTAGATAGGAAAGAGAGAAATGGAGAGAGGAGGGGAAGACAGAGAGGGGGAGAGAAAGATAGACACCTGCAGACCTGCTTCACCACCTGTGAAGCGACTCCCCTGCAGGTGGGGAGCCAGGAGTTCGAACCGGGATCCTTATGCCAGTCTTTATGCTTTGCTCCATGTGCACTCAACCTGCTGCGCTACCGCCCAACTCCGGAGGGCAAATATCTTGTCTGTTTAGTTAAACCTTGTACCTAAAGAAGTACCTGGTACAAACTAGAAATATGCTCCCTGGTCCCGACCTGCTCGGGGGGAGCTTCACAGGCAGTGAGGCAGTGCTGCAGGTGTCTCTCTCCCTTTTTATTTCCCTTCCCCAGCCCTGTTAATTTCTATCTGTCCTGCTAAATTTAAAAAAAAGATAAATATTCTGAATAATTAAATAAAATGAGTAGGCAATTCAGAGTGATAGGAATGGACAGAGCAGATCTATTTTTTTTTTCTGTCCAATAAGCTAGGGACCTATGTTTTCATTAAAGTGGAAGTTCTGAGGTTTTTAGTTTCAGAAAATAAGTCTTGGAAACATCTCTGTCTGATTTTTTTTAAGTCCTGAATGCCCTTAAATATCTCACATGGCATATTCGCTTGCCAATGTCCCTCTTACCATGATATTTATGATATTGTTTTAATAATTTTCTTTTTATTTTTAAGTGGCAGGAAACTTTGTAAAGAGAAAACATTTTTTAGAAAATGCATGTGGTAAAACTGATTTTATACATTACATTTAATTATTGCAAATTTATTTTAAGCTGAAAGTGAGCTATTACAAAGTCATAAAAATAATGAGATCATTTCAATGAGTAAAATCACTTGAAATCAGGAATTAAGCATGAGAACTAGTCTCTTATTATTCTGAGCTAATTTATTTCCACAACTGTTTTTTGGCTTCATGATATTCAATATACCTTGAATCACTAATATAAGTATTTAAAATGATAATATTTATTAAGAGCTCATTTGCTACCACAGAATACTTATAAGTATCTACAAAGGCATGGTAGCAAAGTAGTAGAAAATGTGCCTCAGTGTGGAAAAATGTATGAATCTTTCGTAACTGACTGCATTATTGCATTCCTAATCACAAATAATATATGAAGCTCACACGAGCTTGAGGTAATGATATAATGTTAACAATGAAAATGGTTTCGATATAAGGACAAAATTAGTAAACTAAAAGGGATTCCCATCAGGGAAAGGAATTGCTGATGAGAAGCATAGATTGAGGAGAGTTGGAGGCAGAGTATAGTATTGGGATGGAGAAAAAGATGCTTTGAATCCTGATTCATTTAGCATTATAGTATCTTGAATAAAGAACACTGATGGGCTGAATACCTTCACTGGCATAGCCATCCCTTGAAAACAAGGTATATGTTGATGTTGATGTCCAAGTTTTCTTCTCTCATTGTCTTTTTTAACACTATGGAATTCCAAATAAAAGGTAAAAAAATCAAAGATTTTAAACATAGTTTTTTTTTTTAATTTATAAAAAGGAAACACTGACAAAACCGTAGGATAACAGGAGTACAACTCCACACAATTCCCACCACCAGAACTCCGTATCCCATCCCCTCCCCTGATAGCTTTCCTTTAACCCTCTGGGAGTATGGACCCAGGGTCATTGTGGGATGCAGAAGGTGGGAAGATCTGGCTTCTGTAATTGCTTCCCCGCTGAACATGGGCATTGACAGGTCAGTCCATACTCCCAACCTGTCTCTCTCTTTCCCTAGTGGGGCAAGGTTCTGAGGAATCAGATTATCGGAGCCAGGCGGTGGCACAAAAGGTTAAGCACACATGGTGACAAAGTGCAAGGATCAGCATAAGGATCCTGGTTTGGGCCCCAGCTCCTTCACCTGCACAAGCGGTGAAGCAGGTCTGCAGGTGTCTTTCTCTCCTCCTCTCTGTCTTCCTTGTCCTCTCGATTTCTCTCTGTCCTATCCAACAACAACATCATCAATGGCAACAATAACAATAACAAAGGCAAAACAAGTGCAACAACAAAAAAAAGGGGGGGGGATGGCCTCCAGGAGCAGTGGATTTGTGGTGCAGGCACCGAGCCCCAGCAATAAGCCTGGAGGCAAAATAAAATAAAATAAATTTATCTAGTTGTGTACATCTATATCTATATAGTGAAATGTATCATATCATTATCACTATACATGTATCTGTATAAATCCATACACAGGTAAACGTCTGAATGGCACTGGAAGCATCCACATTCTTCTATAGACAAATACCCACCCTACCAATTATATTGGAAGGGGGAGAAATATTTAAATATTCAAGTTGGCTTGTGTAAAATTATCCTCCTGATGCTGAGTTTCATAGCTTGTTTTCACTTTACTTAATGTGCATATTGAACATAATCCTAAAGATCAAATTATGTCTAGGACATTATTTTTCAGTTATTTACTTGCCTCATGTCTCTGGCAGAATGAGTTGGGAGTTAATGTTATAAGAAATTGTGATTTTCACACATTATGCTTATAAAATAATGAATATATATTTTTATGCTATTTTATATAGTGATCAATGAATGGAGAACATATAATTTTATCAGTTGACTATGGCAGCTGGTGAGTACATTTCATTTTCACTCATCCTCCAGGTAATAAAAAATAATGGATACATCACTATACTTTACTGTGTTATGTAAATGCTTCATACAGTTAAAGAGTTATAAAGTCAAAATAAAATGTTAATGGCAGAGAAAGAAATGGCCTGGTATTAGAAGCAGAAGGGATGTTTGTTTTCAGTCTGTTATGAATAAGAGATAAAGATAAAATTCTCCTTTGGTTTAACTATACTAATGCATAACAACTGTAGGGGTGGGAAAACTACAGTTCATGGATCAACCTGCTTAATGGCCTGTTTTATTTATTCATTTGTTTGTTTATTCATGAGAGAGAGAGAGCTAGAGAGAACCAGAGCATCACTTGGGCACATACAATGCCAGGGATCAAACTAAGGACCTCGTGCTTCAGAGTCAAATGTTTTATCTATTGTGGTATCTACAAGGCTATTGGCCTATTCTTAATACATTTTTCTGGTGACTAAATACATAATTTACAATCTTATGAGATTGTATAGGTTATCATTCTACACTGCAACCACCACAAAAGTTCTGTGTTTGTTCCCCTCAACAATAACAGCCATATTTCTCATAAAGTCTTACAGTTTAAAAAAAAAAGGTCTACTTCTACTAATAAATTTTTATTGGAGTACAGTCACATGTGGTACTAAGTAATGAATTCAAGGTTTTGCCCATGCATGATATTGCTAAAGAGTTTAATGAGCCCAATATTTTCATTTTATATTTAGCAAGAAAAAGAACAATATAGAAACAAAGAAAGAGGAGAGAGAGAGAGAGAGAAAGATACCAAAGCACTACCTTTGCCATCCATCAAGCTACCCCAATGCCATTCTTGATGCACCTAATTGGTTCCAGGGTTCAAATCCAGAGCCTTGATAACATGTATTCTTTACCAGGTCAGATACCCCCAAGTCTCATATTAATTCTTTTACATATTTCCTATAAATGTTTGTAGCAAAGTTGATTAGTTCTAAGAAAAATTTCAAGATTTACAGAGACTGAAATATTTACTTTCTGGCCCTTTGTAGAAAGTTTGCATGCAGTATATCCCCCACTGGCTAGAAGGTATAAAGTAAGTATTCTTCAGCAACTACGGGTTCCTGTAATTGCCACTAAGTCAGCACTATTAAAGGTTATGATAGGGATGTTCAAAAGAGTTCACCTGATAGTAGCTGCCTTGCCATATGCACATCCCAGGTCTGAGTCCTGCATTGAAGGAAGCTTCAGTACTATGATCTCTTTCCCTCCCTCCCACCTTCCCTCCCTCCCTGTATCACTCTCTGGAACAACAACAAAAAAATCAGCCTGGAATGGTGAATCCCTGGAAATGACAAAAGAAAGAAAGGAAAGGAAAAATAGAGGAAGAAGGAAGAAAGAAAAAGGAAGGAAAGAAGGGAAAATATGGGAAGAAAGAAAGAGAGAGAGAGAGAGAGAGAGAGAGAGAAAGAAAGAAAAGAAAAGAAAAGAAAAGAAAAGAAAAGAAAAGAATGGAAGGAAGGAAGATGCAGTGAGGAAAAAGGAAGGGAGTGAGGGAGAAAGGAAGGAAAGGAGGGAGGGAGAAAGGAAGGAAGGAAGGAAGGAAGGAAGGAAGGAAGGAAGGAAGGGAAGGATGGAAAGAAGGGAGGGAAGGAAGGGGAAAGGAAAAGGAAAGGGAAAGAAAGGAAGAAAGAAAGAAAGAGAGATACAGGGAGGAAAAAAGGAAGGAAGGGAGGAAGGGAGGGAGGAAGGGAGGGAGGGAGGGAGGAAGGAAGGAAGGAAGAAAGGAAGGAAGGAAAGAAGGAAGGGTGAACTAGGCATAATTAACACTCCACTATATCCCATTCCTCTGTCTTTCAAAAATATAGGAAAACATAACCCCAGGTTGGTATCAAGGCTATGGTGCCTCTAGAACCCTGGTTTCCCTTCAGAAAGATATCTCCCCAACTGTTCATGCCTGTTTAAGGCTTCACTAAAGCTGTTGATGTTCAGGTCTGAGCCCAGGTTGCTGATAATGGAGTCCAAAGACACTAATATCTATGTTATGTTAGTGGTGCCAGCACCTGATGTTGAGAACATAGTAGATACAACTCAATTGATGACACTTCTGTTTCTGCTGCTGCTGCCAGAACTGCTATCCTTGCACCTCACAATGAATACTGCCATTGTTTACTCATTTCACAATGAATATTGCTATGAGTCATACACTCCTTCCTGGCTCTTGTGATCACTGCAAGTGTTGGCATACTGATATGTATGAACAGATAGCTGTTCTAGTTTATTTTTTCAACAGTCTACTCATATAGGACTCATCTAGGTCCAGGAAGATAAGAATGGGTCAAATCTCTCCTATTTTACTACATATGATGATTTTTCTTAGGATCAAATTTCCATCTCATTCATTCATTTCTTTCTCTTCCAAGAAAACACTTAAAACCATCACACAAGTAAATGTCATTAGATAATTTCATACGTAACTAGTTTTAGTTATTTCTTAGCTCGTGGGCATTGTACATTGGAATGTGTGATTTAGACCATGTAGTTAGAACAACTCCCTGGATTTCCCCAGTCATAGATTTCTGTTTGATGCTTTTGATGACCTTTTAGGAAGAGTGCTTAGCAATAATTGGATTCTAATGAATTTTAAGATATTTTTTTATCTTCTTTGCAGGACATATGCCTCAATAAACTGATGGACAGGTGGAGTGAGCTACAGTCAGATTCATCAAGAGTAGAGATGCCCAATTCCTACTGGACATGCATGAAGAGAAAACATACTAGATGATAGGACTAGGCATCTAGTGGGAATTGTTATTAGATAAAAGTTTAAAACAGACTGATATAAATTATAAATGTATACATGCATCTACTTTTTTTTTTTCACAGAGCACTGCTCAACTCTGGTTAATGGTGGTGCTGGGGATTGAACCTGGGATTTTGGAGCTTCAAGCATGAGAGTCTCTTTGAACAATCACTATGCTACCTACCCCTGCCCCACATGCATCTATTTTTTACTAAACTTAGTCAAGATTTCAGTAGTGGCCAGGTGGTAGCTCTCCTAGCAGAGCTCACATGTTACCATGAGTTAGGATCTGGGTCCAAGACCCTAATCCCCACCTGCAGAGATGGAAGCTTCGCAAGTGGTGGAGGAGGGCTGTAAGCCTTACCTCTTTCCCCTTCTCCTATCTCCTTCTGTCTCACAACCTCTATCAAAAAGAAAAAGAGAATAATGTCCATTGGGGCCAGGTGGTGGTGCACCTGGTTGAGCACACATGTTACAATGCACAAAGACCCAGGTTTGAGTCCCAGGTCCCCACCTGCAGGAGGAAAGCTTCACAAGTGGTGATGCAGGGCTTCAGGGTCTCTCTGTCTTTCACCCTCTCTGTCACTCCTTTCCCTCTCAATTTTTGGCTATCTCTATCCAATAAATAAATGAAGATAATAATTTTAAAATTTTAAAAAGAAAAAGAAAATATTGCCACTGGGAAAAGTGTAGGTGGGGACCAGGGGCTTGAATCCAGGTCCTTGCACATTGTAACCTGTGTGCTCAACCAGGGACACTACCACCTGGACCTGTTGTCTCTCTGTTCCTATCCACCCTCCCCTCTCAATTTCTCTCTATCCTATTAAGTAAAAGTTTAAAAAGTTCATAAGTTAACTTAAAAAAAAAGTATTGCATAAACAATACTTGTCAGTAACACATAGTTGTGACAACTTTCTTTTCATAATATTCACTGCCACCACTGACACTAACTGAAAAATACATCTTTGTCAAGTGACATGATTACTACAATAGGTGCAAGTGACCATTCTGTATAATGTCTGCACCTTTCACAATGAGAGGTTATGCAATAAAAATTGTAGATGTGAAGTAAACGTAATATGAAAATGAAACCAAAGACTCATGGAGATTCCAGTTACTAAGAAAATGTTTTTCTTGGTGCCGGGCAGTAGAGAGAGCTGCAGGGTAAGCGTACATGGCACAAAGCGCAAGGACCAATGTAAGGATCCCTGTTCCAGTCCCAGGCTGCAGGGGATTCGCTTCACAAGTGGTGAAGTATGTCTGCAGGTGTCTATCTTTCTCTCCCCCTCCTCTCTTGATTTCTCTCTGTCCTATATAAAAACAACAGCAATAACAATAATAACAACAACAAGGGCAACAAAAATGGGGAAAAAAATGACCTCCAAGAGCAATAGATTTGTAGTGCAGGCACTGAACCGAGCCTCAACAGTAACCCTGGAGGCAAAAAAAAGAAAATGTCTTAAGGAGCTTGCAGTTCACCAGGAAAGATTATGGTAACAATGCACTTTATTGTGAGTATATAAATCCAAGGTTTATAACATCAGACAGAGACACCTAATCTAGTTGTGAGAGGTCTTCCCAGTTGGGATTCATACAAGTAGTCTTTTAATAATAAAAGCTAACAAGACAGACACAGTGTTCTTACTCTGAAACAAGAGAACATTAGAAATAAATTGTCAAGTAATCAAAGCTGAACCAGTCCATTTTTATTTTTATCAGAGCACTGCACAATTCTGATTTATGGTGGTGCAAGGGACTGAACCTGGAACTTCAGAACCTCAGGAATGGAAGCCTGCAACACCATTAAGCTAATTCCTCCGAGACCTAACTAGTCTGTTTGTTTGTTTGTTTGTTTTTGCATCTGGGGTTATCACTAGCGCTCAGTGCCTGCACTATGAATCCACTGCTCCTGGAAGCCATTTTTCCCATTTTGCTGCCCTTGTTGTTGCGCTTGTTGTAGTTATTGTTGTCATAGTTGTGTTGTTGTTGGATAAGACAGAGAGAGAAATTGAGAGAGGAGGGGAAGACAGAGAGGAGGAGAAGACAGAAAAGAGGAGAGAAAGATAGATACCTGCTTCAATGCTTGCGAAGTGACCCCTGCGGATGGGAAGCTGGGGGCTCAAACCAGGATCCTAACTCTGGCCCTGGTGCTTTGCGCCATGTGCATTTAACTCACTGCACTACAGCCCAGCCCCCACTAGTCTGTTTTTTAAACTAAAGATCAGTGAAATGTTATTTTCAACTAAAAAAGTTGAGAATGGATTTTGGGGTTAGAGATTATTAGAGACCATCTATCCAAAACGATAAGGCATGCCTTTAAGTACTATGCACTTCTCAGATCTTCTTTGAAAGAACTATTTAGGAAACATGAATAAACTCTTAAAATCCATTGAAATTAAGGGTAAATTTTATATGTTTAGGGTGAGATAAAAAAAATAGTCTCAATTTCAGAATATCTGCAAAGTAATTAGACATATAAAAAGCCAGTGATGGCCTACATTTCTTTTTTTTTTTTTCCTCCAGGGTTATTGCTGGGCTCGGTGCCTGCACCATGAATCCACCGCTCCTGGAGGCCATTTCCCCCCCCCCCCCTTTTTGTTGCCCTAGTTGTTGCAGCTTCGTTGAGGTTATTATTGCCATTGTTGACATTGCTTTGTTGTTGGATAGGACAGAGAGAAATGGAGAGAGGAGGGGAAGACAGAGAGAGGGGGAGAGAAAGATAGACACCTGCAGACCTGCTTCACCGCCCGTAAAGCAACTCCCCTGCAGGTGGGGAGCCCGGGGCTCGAACCAGGATCCTTACGCAGGTCCCCGCGCTTTGCGCCACGTGCGCTTAACCCACTGCGCCACCGCCCGACCCCCGATGGCCTACATTTCTAAATAAAACAACAAATGGATGTTCAACAAGATATTTGTCCATAGCAGTAATGAATGTAAGTCTCTTTCATAACACAGAGGCAGGGATGAGGTGTAAAAAAGATCAGCAGGTGTTCAATACAAACTATTCCCCTGAATTTTCTTGGTCTCCTACTTTTCACCTGGGGGGGATGAAAGAACTAAGTAAAAGCACTCATTTACGATTCCATAAGGTTGAAAGTAGTAGACAATAGATACCTATCTGGGAATTGAAAATGAAGATGCAGGAGTGGATGGGATTAAAAAACTTTAAATCATGTATACCCCCCAAAAAAAGAATCAAGAAAGTTCCTTCAGTCTAAATTATATAGATCTCTAGCTCACCCTGCAGTACAAAAGAAAAACAACACTTTTATTACTATTTATAGAAGTGCCTAACTTTTACTGGGAGAAACATATTTTATGTTTCTTACAGCTTGAGACTAGAACTTAGAAGATATCATTTTTGTGGATGGGGGTAATCTTTGCAATTGGAGGAAGAGAATGAGAGGAAAGAAGTGGAAAGGAGCAAATGTCTTTTACCTAGTTCACTGATCTGGACAGTAAGGTCTAGGACTTTTGAGAAGCAAGCAAAATAACTTCCAGAATTGTTCTTTTGATCAAAAAACGAGTTGAAGCATTTATTCATTAGCTCCTAATTCCCACTGGTTAAAAGCTGTCTCTTCTGCACTCTTGGGATTTCCTTGCAAATGAACTAGGAGAGAACCCAAGGTTTAGATACTGTTTTGAATCAAAAAGTAATATAAGAATTTCTTGAGGTAACATATAATTACTGACTCAAAATAATCCAGCAAAGCTTCAACTGAAATCAGAGGTATAGCACAGAGATGTTACAAAGTTAACAAGAGGGTCCCTGGCATAACCAATTTCATTTATTCCTCACAATTCCCTTTTATACATTATAATCCCTACTCAGTAATGAGAAAATTAAAGCCTAGAGAACTGATACAGTTTGTCTAACTTCCCATATATAGTGACTAGTAGAATAAGACATCCTAAAATTTGAAGTCTAAGCCACCACATTATCTAGAACCTAATCTAATCTATACAATTTCCTGCCCCATAAACTCATTTTCACTGTGCCAAGAAATGCAAAGATGCATTTTTTTCCAGCTATAAAACTCTTGAGCAGGGCAAGTAAAATAGCTCACTTAAATATTGTGCTGTTTTGCTATATGTGTGACTAGGCCTCCAAGCCACTGAAGTAAACTGCAATGCTGTGGTCTCCTTCAATCTCATATCTGAAGAAAGAAAGAAAAAAAAAAAAAAAGAAGCAATCCCAGAGCAGTGAAACCTCAGACCAGAGCAGTGAATTTAAAAGACTTTATTTGAAACTATGACTAAAGTGAGCTAAGAACTAAGTCTGGCACTACCAATGGTGACTTCAGGTATAATTAGCCACCGAATTTCTGGATTGGGTCCCTCTGTTATGTGCAAATGGAAGATAAACCCATTTATAAATATTATAAATGTATTTGTAATATTCATGTTTATGTTAAGACTGCAGGCTATAGCAGCTGCATTATGGAAACTCAGGCATTATATTAAGGAAATGGAGATAATTAAGCAGTAGAACACAAGACTTGCATGCATGAGGTCCCAATTTTGATCCCTCACACCAAATATGCCAGAATCAAGCTGTAGTCTTCTTTCTCTCTGTGTCTCTGTCTTTGTTTCTCTCTCTCTCATATAAAAAAAAAAAGATAAATAAGCCTCACCTGGATAGTACACCTGCTTTGCTATGTGTACAACCCAGCTTCAAGGCCAGCCCCAGACATCATAGGAAGCTTTGATACTGTTGTGTCTTTCCTTTGTCTATTTCTCTATCTCAAACAGTTGACCTCAAGCGGTAAAGCCCCAGCAGGAGTAACAACAACAACAAAATAGATTAAATATACTAAGTAAGTGGAAGTGAGCTGGTTTTCCTATTCCCCTGAGAATAGAGTGGAGATTAAATATACTTTCTTGAATTTGTAAGTTTTTTAAATTATTTGTTTTTTCCCTTCTGTTACCCTTATTGTTTTACTGTTATTGTAGTTTTTATTGTAGTTGTTATTGATGTCGTTGTTGGATAGGACAGAGAGAAATGGAGAGAGAAGGGGGAGATAGAGAGGGGGAGAGAAAGATAGACACCTGCAGACCTGCTTCACTGCCTGTGAAGCGACTCCCCTGCAGGTGGGGAGCCGGGGGCCTCGAACCGGGATCCTTACACTGGTCCCTGCACTTAGCGCCATGTGCGCTTAGCCCACTGCACTACTGCCTGACCCCCCTATTTGTAAGTTGTAAGATAATATTCAGGTTAATTTTTAAATTTTTATAATTATTTTGGATAGATAAATTTAGACAGTAGGTGAGAGAGAGAGAAAGAGAGAGAGGGAGAGGGAGAGGGAGAGAGAGAGAGAGAGAATCCACAGCACTGATTCAAACCATGTGAGCTTCTCCCCTGCAGGTGGGGAGTAGAGACTTGAGCCTAAATCCTTGAGCATTATAAGATGTGCACTCAGTGTGCAGGAGGGAGCAGTCTACTTCACTACCTCGATGGGTAAGCAAAGCCGAAATTTACAAAAAAAAATAACCTCTAGAGTGATATTTACAAAAGAACTCTACATCATAGGGCATAGTAAGCATTGCAAAGCATAGACTCCTTAGTGAGGTGATGTACCCATCACATCAATGAAGAATGGGGGACTATTGATAATTTCACTGCATCATAGGAGTAAACCAGAGCCACCAGGCAAACTAGAAGTAGAGGGTACCCTATGATTAGAGAAAGATTGATGTTACTGAGACATGAACATTGCTTTGGATGTTTGCAGATTCTTGTACCCTATCCCTTAGTTGCTTAGTTACAGACTATCAGGCACTAGGGCCCCAAATTTGTATTTTACTAATACTTCTAGGTGATTCTTAAATATACTAAAGTTTAAGTACCATTGATTGAGAAATTCAAGTTCAATGTTCATATATATATATATATATATATATATATAGTAAAGAATTAAAGACTAAATTGTTCAGTATTATTATTATTAAGACCAAAAAAAAAAAAGAAAGTAAAGAACTCCACTAATCTTGAGTATTAATAATGTGTGTTATATATTTACTGACTCTCTAATAAATACAAGAATTTTATAATAGGGATAAGATAAAAATATATTACAGCATTTTATGAATGTATAATCTAGTACAGGGAGCTACAGCATAACAACATAACACAAAAATAATGATATTTTAAACAGTCAAGAGTGATGAGATGATTAAGACTATTACACGATAAATTTTCTGAGAACAACATACTCTATCATATGCACAAAAAAACTAGAAGGCGACAAACTATCCTGCTTTGTCCTGGATTGAACTGTTCAGGAAACAGATTTTGAATGCTAAAACTAGGAAAATCCCAAGAATATCAGGATAAGCTGACTTCCCTCTCAGTGAAGAAGGCAAGCAAAATTGACTCTGATAAACTAAATGTGTGATTAAAATGAATGTGTACACAAAGAAGGTTAGTAGAAGGTATTCACTTACATTAAATTCAAGTTTGTTATATACATTATCACAGCAAGGATATAAGCTGAGAGAAGAGGAAACCAAGGCCCAGCTCAGAGAAGTTAATTACTTGACCCAATTCCCACAGATGGAAATAGCTGAGCTGAGCTTGAGATAGGACTCTAGGGTTATTGGAATCCAAAAATCCCAAGGGAATGGAAAGATAAGGCTCTGGGTCCTTTGCTTAAAACCTCAAAAGAGACAGAAATATGACATTTGAATTGAATTCTTCAACCTATGGATACCAGCCATATGTTATTTAGGGAGGACCATTTTGTTTTTATTAATACACATACATGCCCAAGTCAGTTTGCTTGCCTCCCTCCCTTCCAGCAGCTGCTTTGAAGCCGACCAGGGGCTCCAGAGGGAGCCGAGCTGTTTCCAGCAGCTGTTTCTCTAACACCTAACTTCATTTTCAGATGAGAGCCGGGGTTTGAAGCTCTTAAAACCTTTGCTGCTTCAATCACATGAGAGCAAAAGCAGCCAAAACAATCAGTGCCTCACCAGTATCCTATCTGAATGCCTCTCTGTGCACTGGGTGCCTCAGGCATTATGTAGTGTTGGGCTGTTTACTGAACCTACTTTCAATTTCTCTACTCACTTCTGTCCAAGAGACACAAACCAGGAGAAAGCAAACAGTATTTCACTTGACACTTCCTCTTCTTCATTCTTTCTCTCCCTCTATCTCTCTCTTTTTTTTTTGTTCTCTATTTACATTTTATGATAAAGTATTTGAATTCCAAAGAGAATTGGAAAAGTGACATTCTAAAAATGCAAAATTAGTCATTTATATTTTTGTAAGACAATGAATACTACAGATAAGGTAGAGATTCTTAGCATTGCCAAATGTTTAACCATCTTTTACTTCCAGGCAAAATTATTCAAAAGGTAGTATCATACTTTTTTCTTTTCTTCTTTTTTTTTCTGTATATAATAATAGAGACAGAGACAGAGAGACCAGAGTAGTACTAAGCTCTGGCAATTGAACCTGGGACTTCAGAGCCTTAAGCATAAAAGCATTTTGCATAACCATTATGCTGTCTTCCTTGCACAGTTTTTTTTTTTTCTTTTTTAAGAAGCATTTATTTATTTTCCTGAGAGAAACACACAGAGATCACTCCTCAGCTCTGTCAGATGGTAGTAGTATCAAAAGCAACACCTGGGACCTGGGGGCCTCAGGAGTACAAATTCTGTGTCCTAACATGTTGAGTCATCTACCTGACTTATTGTTACCATTCCAACACAGGTTCATACACTTTAATTAACATGGTTGTATTAATAGCATAGGACAGGACTTTTATGCAGGAGACCATGGATTCAATATCTGTCATTACACATGACAGAGCTGAGCTGTTCTATCTGACACACACACACACACACACACACACATTGAGTAAATAAATAAGCAGATCTTTAAAGCATATATGTATGTGTCTATATCTAATAGGAAATTTCAAGGGGTGAATTTATTTTCAGTATTCATTAAAGTATCATACTGTATATACCTATATCTAAATTTTATTGAATATTTTTGCTTCCATAGGTGTAGTTATGTGAATAGCCATCAAATTATCACAATGATCTTTGTTCCACTACATGAATACGGTAGTTTCTTTTTATAGTCAGTGTTAAATGCTTACACTGTCAATTTCATTCCTTGAATGTCTGTACTTCTACAGTAAATCTCTGAGGTAGAATTTTTACCTTATGGTCTTCATTATACAGGTAAGGAAATCAAGATGGATGTAAATCAAATTACAAAGTAAATTTCTACAACAAATTTAAGTGAACTACTGGAATCGAGAAACAGGTTAGAGAACTCTAAAACAAGGAAGAAGAAAATGACAATTACAGTAGAACATCGATGGTGTGTTCAGAGATATTTGTTTTCCACTCATATTCGCAGACGTTAGCAAATTATTGGCATGTCGCAGATGTTAAACATTTTTAAATCAATGAACTGAAAAGACAAGAAAACTAAGTTTCAAAAAGCTTCACACTTAACTTTCACATAGAAAGCCCTGCAAGCAGAATCCTAGATCTAACATACATAAACAAATATGGAAGCAGCGAACCAAAACTGTTGGGAGTTGAGAAACAACCGAGTAGTACACAGTAGATCAAATACACCACAACAAAAGAAAGCCTGAAACAAGTACCTGAGATTTTAAATACCATTAGTGGACATTTGAGTGTCTGAGTTATTTAGACTTACTTTCATCGTCATGGGATAAAGCCAGCCCCAGGTATTTTCACTGCATTGCTGAATAATACCAGTTTGGCAAGAGAATAACTTTTCTTCACTTGCATATAGTTACTGGAACCTTCAAAGTTTCTTCTAGGACATGACGCTCAAGTTCCTTTTTAATTCTTCCCTAGCATGCAGCACTAGCTCATGACTCGATCGCTTAACTGGTTATCATTCAAAAACATCTACCCCATAAAAATGCTCAATTGTAAGAGTAAATGAGATGGGGGGCAGGTGGTGGTGCACGTTGGTGAGTGCATATGTTACAGTGTGCAAGGATCCGAATTCAAGCCCCTGGTCCCCACCTGCAGAGGGAAAAAAATTGTCAGTGGTGAAGCAGGGCAATAGGTGTTTGTCTCTCTCTCCCTCTCTATCTCAACATTTCTCTCGATTTCTGGATGTTTATACCCAATAAATAACAAATAAAAGACAGTAAAATCTTTAAAAATGGAGTAAGTGAGATGAAACATAAGGCATAAAGTGCCGGGCAGAGTGTCTGGTACATAAAAAAACACTTAATTCAGATGCTATCACAACATTATTGTAAAGAAGGAAGGACTAGTCATTTATAATTGAAGCCAAAAAATCATTTTTATAATAAATATAACTAATAAGCAGCAGAGAGGTTTATTCAGATGAGGGCAATAATCTTGAGATGCAACTGTTATAGTTGCTGTTAATTATTTCATTCAATGTTACCTCTATTTATAACGAATTAAATTCAGGCAAACCTTTTTAACCAGAACTTCTTGTGAAGCTTCTTGAGAAGTTTAATAGGCAGTAACAAAGACATTCGTATTTTTCTCAAACGTTGCTCACAGCAAGCACATTTTACTATTTTCAAAACCTAATGTCTCCATCCAGGGAAAATAAATTGAATTACTCAGGAGCACACGCAGGGTATTAGGTTCATCCATGCATGAGGGATTTAAGTAAATGGCATGGATGGGATCCTGCTGCCTGGCAATAGAAGAAGTTGAATGGAGGTATGAGTAGTTCATTGGGATTCAAAGAAATCCTCTTTCCCATCTAAGCAATTTGTTCTTGAAGAACATATTTTCTAAAGATTTATTTAGTATTTACTTATTTATTTCACAAAAGGAAAAGAGAGACCAGAGCACTGTTCCAGCATATGTGATGATGAGGAATGGGACCCAGCTTCTCGTACATGCAAATTTTCCATTCTGTTAATCAGTCACTCCCTAACCTTCAGAAGGAATGCATATGTGTATGTATGTATTATGCATTATGAATTATGTATAAAGACAGTAAGAAATTGAGAGAGAAGAGGGAGATGGGGAGAGAGAGACACCTGCATCACTGCTTCACCACTTGTAAAGCTTCCCCACTACAGGTGGGGACTAGGGGGTTGAACCAGAATCCTAGTGCATCATAACATATGCACTCTACTGTATGAGCCACCACTCAGCACCCATATTGTATTTTTTTAAATATTTATTTTATTTATTTATTCCCTTTTGTTGCCCTTGTTGTTTTATTGTTGTAGTTATTATTGTTGCTGTCGTTGTTGGATAAGACAGAGAGAAATGGAGAGAGGAGGGGAAGACAGAGAGGAGGAGAGAAAGATAGACACCTGCAGACCTGCTTCACCACCTGTGAAGCGACTCCCCTGCAGGTGGGGAGGTGGGGTTCGAACCGGGATCCTTATGCTGGTCCTTGTGCTTTGCGCCACCTGCGCTTAACCCGCTGCGCTACAGCCCGACTCCCCCCATATTGTATTTTAAAAACATATTTTGGTTTTAATAAAGTATTCAATTCATATTTTAGAGAATAATAAAAATGACTTTCAATTTTGGAGGAATTGTACAATGACTTAAGAGTGTGGGTCTGAAACTCAAGTTTCCTAGTAATAGGATAAATCAAAATAGCCTAGTCAACAGGGCTGTGAATTTCATCCCAGCCAGAAACAGGAAAAATGTCAAACTTTAACTAATATACTTCAAATCTGAACAGTTTTCAGTGAGAAAATGAACACTGGTGATTGCCATTATAAATGCCAAAGGGACCATCTCCAACACAGAAAAAAAAAAAAAAAAAGAAAGAAAAGAAATGGGAGGGTAGAAGGGAGGGAAGAGATTCTTTCCAAAAAAATTCTTCATATTCAGAAAATGATCACAAAGACTACCTTTTAAAAACTTAAATTTAAAAAAAAACGACCTGATGTTCAGAACTAAGTATAGATTGAAGACGAGATTCAGAAAAAGTCAAATCATTTTTTAAAAGTTCATGAGTGAATCCAAAGCATAGCCAAGATGGCATAAACATATCTGGAAAAGGTTATTTTTCTACCTAGTAATGAAATACACATTGTAGGCCCAAATAAGTGTAAATGCATCAGCCTTTTCATTGTCTTTACCAAATTTAACCTGTAACTCATTGCTATAATCAGAGACCTGGCACATATCAGGACTAGTTCATAATGAATGAATCAATAAATTAATGAATGGTCACTGGCTAGCAAAATATGACAATAAAATAAGGTTTCCCTTTACTCTATATAACTCATTCACTGCTCAAAAAACCCTTGAAATTTACCTAGTAGCTGATGAGTCATTCCATTTTTCATAAATTTGTCATAAAGAATTTATGAAAAAGCTACAAAGATAATTGATGGCACTGCAGACATAGATTTGATAATTCAATAATACATACCTATACAGAAATTCTATGAAATTCTATGAAATTCTGTGAAATTCTATGCCAATATTAAAATAACACTATATTATTATTTTTTAAATTTTTTAAAGATTTTATTTATTTATTAATGAGAAAGATAGGAGGAGAGAGAGAGAAAGAACCAGACATCACTCTGGTACATGTGCTGCCAGGGATTGAACTCAGGGCCTCATGCTTGAGAGTCTGATGCTTTATCCACTGCGCCATCTCCTGGACCATACTATAAAATACTATATTATTTTTAATACAGAAAGTTGTATGCTATATCTATATGTTATATATTTGGTGGGCAAAGGCAAAATCATACACTCAGTGGTAGATTTTAGAGTGAATCAACACATTACCTGTTTCTGGAGTACAGATTATATGGGGTCCACCTATGATAGGAGGAATTTTCTTGGGAAAGGTGTACTAATTATTATTCATTAAGGGGCTGGACTAGGAGGGGATTTCCTAGAAAATGTGGTAAATGTTTTACCAGAATTTGAGGCCCTCTTATTTTCTGACCATATTGGTTCACTTTGGATCTGTCACAAAATCAGTTACCTCCTGACCAATATAAAAAGTTTGTGTTGTTTGAAAACAGTACAATAAAGCATCCACGGTTGCAGAGCAGGCAACTTAGTCATCATCTTGATTCCAGTTGCATTCTTCCAGTTGTTATTTACTATTTTTATCTTAAGAAAGTAGTTAAGTCTTGTATCCAATAAGTTCTGGTTTTACACTGACATGGGAGTAGATATGAGTGCTCCCCCCTGACCACTTTGCCTCAACAATGATAATACATTTTGAGGCAAAGATCAACACACAGAAATGCATCTAATGTGACACGACTTTTTTTTTTTTTCTCAGAAACTGGACCTTGGTGAGCTCTTACTCCTCTCCAACAGGGGAAGAAAGGTCATGCTTGAAAGAAGTAAATATTGACAACAGCACCGAACACAGAATACGGTACTAAGTATTTGATCAGATTGACGAATCTAAATATTAGAGACAAACATTATGATGTATACAGTGCGACTATACCCATTTCCTAGACAAGATACAAGGTTTAAGGAGATTTCGCTTTGCCAAAGGACACATACAAAGTGATAGAACTGGGATCACATCACCAACACACTGGCTTCAATTTCTACTGTCTGAATAATGTTTGATTATGTAGCTTCCAGAAATCACAATCCAATTTAAGTATGTACTCAATATTGATCATGTTAGTGTCTGAACTGGGTAGATATAATGGGGAATAAAACATGATTGGGAACCTCCGGGGTGGGGAGAGGCTTACTAATGCAGCAATTTACTTCAACTGTGGAAGAAGAAACCTTAAATTCTCAAGTGTTTTTAATACTTGAGAGTGCTTATTCAAGTGTAGTCCCTAGACTAACATCATCTGAGATATTATCAGAAATGCAAATTCTCAAGCCACACTCCAGACCTACTAGCTCAGCGTCTCTGGCAGTGAGGGCCAAATCAGCATTTAGTGAAACCTGCCAGGTGAGAGCCACTACACTAGGCACCACATTGTGTGTTTCACAGGCGTCAGCTCACTTAGGCCTTACAACAGACTTAAATGTCAGTGTTTAATTTCAGATATGAAAACACTGGCTAGAAGAGAGAATTATTCCCCCAACAGGCATAGCTAGTAAGTGGTAAAGCTGAAAATGTAACCCACATCTGTAAAAGGCTCCTGCTGAGATGGTATGAATGGGATAGATCACATCTTTTGACTCTGCCACTAGTTCAGCACACCCTTCTTTGTTTGGATGTGACATTCTATAAAAGCATACCAAGGAGTATTGTTTAATGGGAAAGTAAGATACATGTGGGCACTTATCTCATAATAAGATTCTACTTATGAAAGGATGCTATAGTGTAATTAGACTCTGGGAGTCCAGGGGGAAAAAAAGGGGGCTCTTATTTTAAGTGCTTCATAATAATGGAGTGTTGCTGGAGAGTTATTCACACAACAGATGCTGTGAAGATATGTGCTGATTCTGTGGGTTGCTACATAACCCCACTGCAACAAAGCCTCCGGTCCTCATATGCATAGACATAAGTCCTCTCTAAGTAATGCCTAATGCTCACAGCAGAACTATAAATCGTAGCTAATGGGAAAAATACAACTTCTTCTTTAGACTTTTTGAAAAGATTTGCCTGTGATGTTTTATGCAACTAAGATTTCACACATACTCATAAAAAAATTGTGTTTATTCTGGGTTAGCTTCATTTGGAGAGCCGGATTAGGGAGGGTAATCAAGTACATTTCACTTTTACCTAGTGAAGAAGTTAAATGGTCCCTGTGGTTATTCATTAAAACTTTCATGGTATGTTCATCAATTACCAAACAGCTTGAACAAAGCAGAGGTAAATTAACTTTCTCAAATTCACACGGCTTGCCAAAAGGAGTGTACTCAGAGCAGTTTCATTGGTTTAAAGTTCACCCAAAATACTATTATCTTGGAGTCCAATTTTGAACTGTCAGGGGGAATATATATAATGGTAATTTCAGATCATTATCATGGCATTCCAATGCAAATGGCCACAATTTAATTCATTATCACTAACATTACATCTTTATTTTGCTACCAACTGGTGACTGACATTTCCAAGGCTACAAGAAGCAAATGCTAATTAGACCTTGGTGTACTCTTACCCTTTCTTCTTTCACTGCATTTTTTCATCTTTACAAAGATGTACTTGTGGCTACTTTTGACCAGCTGCTAGCCCTTGACACTCCATCCCGTCTGTCCCTAGACAGGCCACTATTCCTGGGATAAAATGAAACTCCAGTGGATTCTCAGTTCTGTGCATCTTGCTTCTAAAATAGATACTATGTAAGGAAATGACCCTTTCCCTAAATCAACCACCCAAACTAATTTAGGGACTATAAAGCCCTCTCCAGGGTGGCAGAATGCAGACATTGACATGCAAACAAACTGCCAAGAAAGTTCAAATTTGCATTTAGACTGGACAAAAGGGAAGGAAAGCATTTTCTTTGCTGTCCTGTGCATCAGTCCAGCTTCACAAATTACTAATCTCTGAAGTCATGCCAGAAGGGAACTTCTACTCCTTTCATTCATGCTTAGGTGGAATCAATTCATCTCGTAAAGTATGCCTTTAAAATCTGAGAAAGGGTTTTTAAAAATCTCAAATGGCTCCAATGAAATGTTTAATGTGTTCAAATGAAAGCAATTAGTAAGTACAAAATTAAAGACCCTTGGATCTTTGGGCTACAGATTCATGAAAAAGATAAAATGAGAATTACCTGAGCATTTCTCTGACACAATAACTCTACTTTTGAGATAAAGTCTACCTAAAGAAGGGCCATGAAAATGCTATATATGGGTCGGGGCGGTGGATCACCCAGTTGAGCACACGTTTTCATACTCAAGGACCTGGTTTTAAGGCCCTGCTCTCCAACTGCAGGGGAGGAGCTTCCTGAGTAGTGAAACAGGTCTGCAGGTGTCTCTCTTTCTATCTTCCACTCTGCTCTCCTCCTCTCTCAATTTCTCTCTATGCTAATTCTTTAAAAAAGGAAAGAAATGAAGAAAAATAAAGGGAAAATGTCTGGCTGGAGCTGGTGATAGATTAATAGTGCAGGCAGCAAGCCCAAGTGATAACCTTAATGACAATAAAAATATGGAAAGAAAGAAAAGAAAATGTTATTTACTCCTTAATTATTTAGCTGCAATAATAATGATAGGTGGCTGTTTTGTGCCAGGCTTCTGGAAAATGATGTTGACATACTTTTGTTAGAATGCAAAGGAAATCATCTCATATGCCTTTGGGTTCTACAAAGGCTAGACAAGCAAATGAACCCACACATCTGAAAGACGGATAAGAGTAAAGCAACTAAAAGGTGAAAAACAGCATGGCATGGACAATACTTGTATATAAAGAAAACTCCGAGAAAGATTGGGTAACACACTCTTTTGTTTTTAGAGATAATCTTAAATAGCTAAGACAGAGCACATTGAGGAGAAAGGGAAGGTCAGTTAAGGAGATTCTCAGGAATGACTTAGTAAAGCATGTATATTTCAACTACTTTTCTCCATAGGGAAGCAATAAGGAGATTGGGTCTTCCTACACACAGTGAGGGAGATGCCCTTACACAGAGTCCACTTGTAAATATTTTTCACACAATATGTTTCATAAAATATTTACAAATATGTCCCTCCCATGAACCTTTTACCAGAGTTATGGTTTGAAATGGCAGATTTTTGGCTTCCTTGTACTCTAATCTTCAAATCAGTTTTCAATATGTAAATATTATTACCCATGGGGAAGAATAATTTGGTCAGTTTGCATGGTAACAGTAATTCTGGAGTGATGGAAAGTTTTTATTGGTTCCTTTACTTTTACTTCATCAACAACTACTTGCCTAATCATGACCAGTTGATCCAGGTTTTGGATCAACTCCTTTCACTAAAATCCTTGTCTCAGGGCCTGGTTCTGGAGAATCCAAATTAAGACAACAGAAATGGAATGAGGCATGAATAAAAAAGTATATCTGCCCCATGTGTTAAATGCACAATGCATAAATAAACTATTCTAGTACTATTAGTGCAAAACATAGGAACAGTAATAGTTGACAAGGAAAAAATAAGTAGATTTGAAATGCTTTTCTCCACATTGTAATCCATCTGGGCTAGAACACATTTATGTTGTATCATGATTGATATATATATCATTTAATTGTAATTTAAGGTTTCATGCACAGTTACAACTAGGTGGGTGTACCTTACTTGGAATGACACTGTAGGAAGTCTGTATACAGAAAGCCATTGTTGCACTTACAATATCTAACAGGGGATAAAGCCCTCAAAAGCATGAATGTGGGCCCCTCAAAAGAAACACTTCTCAACTATAACTTTCTAAGACTGTTTTTCCTCATCCATCATCTAGTCATTAATAAATCTCACTCTAATAACTGTACATTTCAGACTGAGACGAAAGGACAAAAAAAAACCCTCATGTGTTACATGTGCCATTGCTCCCTTACTTCTGAAAAATAAGTGTCCTGCTGAAAAACTATGTGCCCTGGGGCCCTGAGACTAATAGGAATTTCAAGACCTGTTTTATGTTTGCAAGTTAATCTTTCTTTGTCCTCCTTCTCAGCCAGCAAATATGATTTCATAATAACACAAGTCATCTCTGTGTTTTTGAACTTGGCTTTGATTGGGGATCATTGTGACTATGCCTTCAGATGTCTCACTTTGATGTATCCTATTTCAAAGAGAGAGATAAAACCCAAAGTTCATTCTCACAATGGGACATTCTTTAAAGCCAAAGAGAAATGTTGGTCCTTTTTGTGGCACACAGCAGCCTAGCTTCACTTTGAGATCTTCTCTTGAAAGTCCCTGGGCAAGTGCAGAATGGCTTTCAGTGATTTATGTTGTGCCACTGTAAGAACAGAATTGTTATAGTTACCTCCATTGCACAAGTGGGCAGACTAAAGTTGTGGTAGTGAAGCAAGGCAAAGAGCTAGGGGAAATAGGTTTTCTCATTGCCTCTTCCTAATTGCTAGCCATGAAGCTAAGCTCTTCAGCACTAATGCCTCCACTAGGTATAAATAGCATCTGTACACGTACACGTACATGCACACACAGACTGAACGTGCGCGCACACACACACACCTTGGGAAGACTAGATATGAACAGAAGAGAAATCTCTATCTAACCTCCTGTTCTCATTCTTTTCCTTCTGAATTTAACTCTAGTTGATAAAAAAAAAAAAGAAAGAAAAGAAAAGAAAAGAAAAAGGAGCCATTCGTCCAATGTAATACACTCACTTACTAAAACAGTTTTCGATTGGTCCTCAACCTGCTGTTATGTTTAGCTCTTAAAAGTTTCCAATCTTGATGAAATCTCTTTATAAATTCACATGCTTTAATTTCAATTTCTAATAAATTTCAGTTTCCACAGGGATGCATCATTTCTTCTTTATCCTTATATCCTCTAGTACAAAGTCTAGAATATGATATTTAACTAATACCAGTGTGTTGATAAGTGAATAAATGACATGAAATCTTAATCATTGGCTATTATTTGAATTCTGCCCTTTTCTTTAAGCATGCTGATAGTTGTCCTACTTTGGAAAAAAAAAAAAAAGTCTAATATTTTTGTATTCTGGAGCCTCTGAAGCAATTCACCCACTCAAAACACAAGAGGGTATATCCCTTCCTACCCTCTTCCTTGTTGAGAGAATTTTATAGACAAAAGAATGGAACAAGGGATTAGCATTAAATGAAAAGGAGTCAGGAGATAACTCGCCCGTACAGCACATACTTTCCATAGAAAAAGACCCAAATGTGAGTCTCTGGCACGAAGTTGGGCACCATGGAAAGGGTAACATTTTAATAAACTTGAAAGAACAAATTAATATGTGAATACTTTACAGTGGTATGCTATTAAACAATCACCAAAAAAAAAAAAATCCCTGGTTTTTGCAGTCTATGCTCTCCATTTTATAAATACCCCTAACATAGCCACAAACCAATTAATGAAATTCATAAAAAGTTAACAATTAGCTCTCATGAGTCAGCTCCAGCTCATAGAAGCTTGACAAATTTCATATTAAACAAGCCCACTATGAATTTAATTGCCATAAATTATTCTGAAATATCCACTGATTTTTTTTTTTTTTTTTTGTCAAGAGCATGATGTTGCAATGAAGGAAAACTAGTTGAGGGAAGAGAACTAGAAAGGCTTTGAAGTAATTTTAGATGATCCTAACTTAAAACATCATGATTATACCCAGGAAAATGATTTCCTGTGTCTGAGCAGTTCTATGTATTGGCAATGTGGAAAAATATTGGCAGTTCAGTTTAATCAGTTTTTTTCATTAGAAATTTGGTCATTTGTGTCCATCTTTCAAATCTAGGAATTCTATCTAAATACTACAGTCTTAGGAATTCTAAATTTATAGAAATTCTTCTATATAGGAATTAATGTCTAAGATGGTCATGAAAGAAAAAAATAAAGATAAGAAAAAGGTGATGTGACTATTTTTCTATAAAACACAGCTTGGCTGGAAGTCAAGGTTTCTTTGGGCAACTGCATGATGATGGGAGAACATTTGGCAATGGTAACTCAGGCTTCTGGATGTGCTTGTGTTTTTGTTTACTGAGCCCAAGGGTTTATTTCTCAAATGAATTTCTTTTTTATTGTGATGGTAGTAATCATGAAAATCTTCCTAGTAATAAGCTCTGTGAAGGTTCCTTGGCAAACTGGGCTATAAATATTGGCCAGATGCCACATTAAAATATTTGATTTAAAATACAGTAGCCAAAAAGCTCAGGAAACATTTCCAGAAAACAAAAAACACTGTTCTGGCCTTATTTAAAATCATGAGCAAGGGGCTCCACGTGCTATCTCACTGCCATCATCTTGAGTTCAAATTGAAGACTCTTCCTCAGCTCCACTGCTGAATGTTCATGCCCCATAATGATCAGGGAAATCTAAAAAATGCATTTCTCTATTGAGTGAGCAGATAAATTATTTGAAAACCGAGGTTTGAAAAATTAACCTGCAAAAAACAGGGGCCAGGCGCTGGCACACCTGGTTGAGTGCACATTACAATGTGCAAGGACTGGGTTTAAGCCCCTGGTCCCCATCTGCAGGGGGAAAGCTTTGCGAGTGGTTAAGCAAGGATACAGATGTGTCTCTGTCTCTCTCCCTCCCCACTACCCTCTTCACTCTCAATTTCGAGCTATCTCTATCCAATAAGCAAGGGTAATAAAATAAATAAAAAACGGCAAAGAAGAAATAATGGTGTGCAAACAGGAAGTATAATAAATTAATCACTTATTTAGAAGGTGTTGGAATATACCAACTACTACTTTTTTTCAAATTTAGAAATCTAGCATCAAGATAGTTGTACATTTTCTCTTAGCATTGAGCTCTATCCACCAAATTCTTTCTTTTTTTAAATATTTTAATTGAGGGCTGGGTGGTGGCATACCTGGTTGAGCACACATGTTAAAGTGTGCAAGGACCCAGGTTTAAGCCCCTGGTCCTCACCTGCAAGCAGGAAACCTCACAAGTGGTGAAGCAGGGCTGCAGGCATATCACTGTATCTTTCTCTTCCTATCTACCCTTCCTCTTGATTTCTAGATGTTACTATAAAATACATAAAGATAATGAACACATATGTATATTATGTATTCATTCACTTGTTAGATAGACAGAGAAATTGAAAAGGAAAGAAGAGATAAAAAGGGAGAGAGGAGACATCTGCAGCATGGCTTAACCACTTGGAAAGCTTCTTCCCTACAAGTGGAAACCAAGGGCTTGAATCTAGGTCCTTACACATAGTAACATGTGTGCTCCAGACCATAGGCTGAGTATTTTAAATACCGACTCTCTTAAAAGCTTAGACCATGGAGAACAGAAGCAACCGGTGGCTTTACTCTGTAAGACACAGCTATATACAAATAATGTCAAATTATATAAAATATGATGATATTATTTATGATACAGCAAATCTTAACAAAGGGACATTTCAAAGTTAACCCAACTGCCAAATAATGTGATTACAGCAATAACTATCTATTGGCTTCTTAAACCCTAAGACATCAGGAACCTCCCGCTTCCTCTATAGAGCCTATATTTCCCCTAGTCCTGGAACCTCTAGGGTGGGGCTCACTTTCCTGCATGATTCTCTCAATTCATACCAAATGATATTGCATATGCTGATCTCAACCTAATCAATGCAACTAGTACCAGCTCAACAAGCTTCACCTCAGACTGTCTAGAGATATCAGGTGTCGAATGTCACCCTTCAGCCTCATTACTTGGGTGAGACCTTTCCTTTCTCATAGGATTCTCTAATTCCATTTCAGGTGGTTCAATTCCTAACAAAATCCCAAAACCTAGATATAGACCAGGTCCTATGAGATAGGGCACATGTTCACATGTATCCATAAATTAGGGCAAAATATATACCTGAAAGCAAAAATGCACAATAGTCTGCAGTGAGTCAGTATATACAGCAAGCAAGTAAAAAGACCTAAAAAGACATCATAAAGTCCCTAATGAAATAGTGTCTACTTACACTTAGATACCCTCCTCAGCTACTTCCTACTGTACTTCTTTCAGTCACTCCAATGCTAACCTTATCAAAATAAAGACTGCAAAAGCTGAGTAATGGCAAGAGACTGACATGCTTTAGAGAAGACTCTTTAGTCACTATCAGGCGACCCCATCATCTGGGGCCCTAGTTGGGGAATTCTGAGATTCCCAAACAGACATGATGGGCCTATAAGTCGAATAGATCCCTTTCTCCATTGTTATGGGGCCCCATAGGACCTTGCCTTCAATGTTGATCAACAATGGTAGAGAATGTTCCATCCTCCAAAGGGAAGCTGGACAATATACTCTATGCTACACCTGAGGAAGATGGCTCCCAAAATTGGGGTAGATTGGAACATTCCTACTTATGACCACAAAATGTGAGTTCAGATCTACAGGGATGCAGAGGTCATATAGGATCCTAAGCTGAATATGGATGGGCCTCAGATCATATCAAATCAATGGGGTTTACAGTCAACAATATTTATACATTTTCCCCATATTTGGGAGCTATTCTCTTCACTGATCCAGGCCCTTTTTGAAGCATGACATCATCTCCCCAGACAATAACTTGGATACACCTGCATATCAGATGTCAGGTTCAGAAAAAAAGAACAACAACAACAGCAAAAACTAATATAGTCATGGACCTTTTGGAATAACTAAAATAGGCCTACTAGATATCTACAAAATGGAGAAGCACCCCAACTCTTCATCTGAAGTATTCCAGCCTTTAGGTTCATGATTAATCAACAATTTGTTTGACTTAGTATGTTAACTCATTTTTTAGCCACCAGGTTCCAGAGGCTACCAGGCTACCATGATGCCAACCAGACTTCCCTAGGCAGAGGACCCCACCAATGTGTCCTAGAGCCCCGCTTCCCCAGGGCCCTGCCCCACTAGGGAAAGAGAGAGACAGGCTGGGTATATGGACTGACCTGTCAACGCTCATGCTCAGCGGGGAAGCAATTATAGAAGCCAGACCTTTCACCTTCTGCATCCCATAATGACCCTGAGTCCATACTCCCATAGAGTTAAAGAATAGGAAAGCTATCAGGGGAGGGGATGGGATATGGAGTTCTGGTGGTGGGAACTCAGTGGAGTTGTACCCCTCTTATCCTATGGTTTTTGTCAGTGTTTCCTTTTTATAAATAAAAATTAAAAAAAAAAACATGTGCTCAACCAAGTGCATCACCACTCAGTCCCCTCTATCTAAAAGGCTGATAAATAACATTCATTTAAAAACCATGTCAGAAAAATTGTCAAGTGATGCCTATTAAATTTCTTTAGGGAAGCAAGACTTAAAAAGAGAAAAGAGATCCATATAAAGTTGATCACTTGTAGAAAAATCACATTGGGGCAGTGGTACAGTCCATTGAGTGCAAATGCAGACATCTGCAAGAAACCAGGTTCAAGCCCCCAGTCCCCTCCTGCAGAAGAGAAGTCTCATGTAAAACTGCTGCTAGTGTCTCCGTTTTCCATTCCCTATCTCCTCTTCCCACCTCAAGTTCTTTGTGCAATCAAATAAATTCATATAAACAGCTATAATAGAAGAGAGGTCCCCCTCCTTCATTACCTACAATGAGTCTAGTGATTGTTAAAAGCATATTATTATCAGGACACTTAAAGATGCATTAATAGATCTGTCTAGATTTAGTCTAGACAGTGGAATAGGTTATGATAAAGAATGCAGGTCTGTCAAACTATGTTGGAGATTTCCATCTTTGGCATTTCTCATCTTTGTTGATCCACTAAGATGACTTCATTGATATCCCTATAGCCACCATAAACACAGGTATACACCCATGCTCAGTGGAGATGCAATTACAGAAGCCAGACCTTCAACCTTCTGCACCCCATAATAACCCTGGGTCCATACTCCCAGAGGGATAAAGACTAGGAAAGCTATCAAGGGAGGGATGGGATATGGAGTTTTGGTGGTGGGAACTGTGTGGAATTGTATCCCTCTTATCCTATGGTCTTTTTCGTATTTCTATTTTATAAATAAAAATTATAAATAAAAAATCAGAAATAGCATAAAAAACACAGGTATAAACATTAGGGTGAAGTCTAAAGGGGTTTTATTCTCAGCTGTTACTTACTAAAAATAGTTCTAGCATAGTCTGGACTCATACATCAGTTTTCTATTCCTCATCATATACTCAAAGATAATGCCAGAAAATAACTCACTCAACAAATGTGACCAGTTACTAGTTTTAGTGTTATGCTCTCTATTCATGTATAAACAGACCCTTGCTACTTGTTTTTACTTATCCCATAATATTTGTATGATGGATAGTTTTATGAGTGCATTCAAGAAAAAGTTCTTCAGTCATTCCCACTAGATATTCAAAATATTCATGAGCAATCATATTATTTTAAATTTTTCCTTCATTTATTTCTATCAAGGCTTCTGTGTCTAATTCTGGGTATCAACTACTTTAATCCTTTCTCAGCTCTCTTTGTCTCAACTATGAATAATTCTATATTCTAACTAATTGTTATAATTACTGTTAAAGAGGTTTACATAGGTATCTATGGAAACAAAGAAATACTCCAAATTTAGTCAAGTCAGGTGGGATATCAAGTAGAGTTTTTTAGAAAAACAGTGACAACCTTTGAGTTCAATTTTAAATAAGAGTGAGTTTGGATAGAAAGAAAAAGAAGGCCCCAATATTATGCAAAAGCACTGTGCTTCCTCCAATAATGTGGTGGCTAGGCTCAAACCTGGGGTGTGCACATGATAAAGAAAAGCAAATGCTTTGTTAAAGAAATGATAGATAAAGAACCACATATTCTTATTATGCTTGGGTGGGAGTTGGTAGGGAGAGGAGACTGAGCGTGAGAATAAAGGATTACTGGCAGAACCTTGCTATCTACTGCCCACTAACTGTTCATGTCTTGCTAGTTTTATGGACATTTTCAGTTAAAGAATAAATCTAAGGCATGATTCATCCATAATTAACAGAGAGAAAAGAAAACAAACAACCAGAGACCTCACTTGGATTGTTTATTTCCTTTAACTACCTAAAGATTATAGCCACAGGCTTTCCACTATCTTACAAGAAAGGAAATACAATAAATAGACAGGTGAAAACTATTCCTCTAGGGGGTGTTGTGAAAACAATCTACAGCAAATGAATGCTGTTGATACATTCAATATGCATCTAATTAGTACTGCACAATCTGTTTTCAGTACTAAAGGCAAATTGCTGGAGCTCTCACCTACTGTACAAATTGCAAGCTGCTCCAAAGACCAGGTCACATTGGAGAAATCTGGATAAATGAGAAATAGCTATAGTATCTAGAGATGGTGGCACACATGTGTTGAAGGCATGCTGTTGAACAATTAAAAAGTTACTAAAATAAAAATGATTGCAATACTAGTGATATGCATGCTTTAATTTTTCTTAATTATTTACTATTAAGTATTTGTTATATGCCAGACACTTAGTACTTCATACTTGTTTGGATCATTTACTATTAAAAATAGGGGCTTGGGGGTCGGGCGGTAGCGCAGCGGGTTAAGCGCGCATGTCGCAAAGCGCAAGGACCCTCATAAGGACCCCGGTTCCAACCCCCAGCTACCCACCTGCAGGGGAGTCGCTTCACAGGCTGTGAAGCAGGTCTGCAGGTGTCTGTCTTTCTCTCTACCTCTCTGTCTTCCCCTCCTCTCTCCATTTCTCTCTGTCCTATCCAACAACGAAAGACATAAACAACAATAATAACCACAACAAGGCTACAACAACAAGGGCAACAAAAGGGGGAAAAAAACGGCCTCCAGAAGCAGTGGATTCATGATGCAGACACAGAACCCCAGCAATAACCCTGGAGGCAAAAAAAAAAAAAAAAATAGGGCTATCACTCCCATTATATAGATGAGAAAACATAGTAAAGGAACCTCCTACAGTACTTTGTTAGTTAAAAATAAACAATAAAAGAACATGAATTTGAGTGTCTCTGTGACACAAGAGGCCATATTCTACCTGTTAATTAGTTCTGCCCTGTCATATGTGACCTTTCACAGTCTGGATCCACCAAGATTTTCATGCTCTCCTCATACAACTACTCCCCTGTCCAGATGTCATGTGTTCTATTCCTGGATACTTCAATGTAATTATTATCCTTTTGAAACTCACTACTTTTGCATTCATCTGGTAACTTTCTTTTTTAAAGAAGATTTTATTTATTTATTCATGAGAAAGATAAGAGGAGAGAGAGGCAGAACTAGACATCATTCTGGTACACGTGCTGCCAGGAATTGACTTCAGGACCTCATGCTTGAGAGTCCAGTGCTTTATCCACTGTGGCTCTTGTCAGATCACTCATCTGGTAATTTTCCACACCTCTTTCAAATTTAGCTCAGATTCTTTTAATCTTAGAACCAGAAGTTCTTTATAAGAAATAATAATCAATGAAATAAATCATTTCACAATACATACAGATATCTAGTAATGTTTCTGTACACCCATAAGTCATGTTATATGTAAATTATATCTCAATTAAAATTAACAAACTAATTGTTCCCGCCTATCCAAGGCATAAGGTTCACATTAAGTATAGGACTTGGTTGGATAACATCAAATCTGGGATATACTAAAATTTATATTTATTTGGATGGGGCATTGGTGCACAGGCTTGAACACACACTACAATGTGCAATGGGCATTTTTCAAGCTCCAGGTCCTCACCTGAAGGGGGGACACTTTATTATTGGTGAAACAGAGCTGCAGCTCTTTCTCTCTCTCTGTTTCCTCCTTTTCTTTCAGCATCTCTCTTTCCCAATCCAAAATAAATTAACAAAAAAATAAAAATCATATTGATCAATACCATGAAATGCTATTATTCCATCTATATTGCTTGAATTAAGGTTTTAAGAAGCATTTAGAAATCAGTCCTGATGATGCCCACATATAAAAATTCACAAAATAATTGGAGGTTAGTGAAACTATGAAAGGCACTTTTCCAGATGCAACATTGATTTTAAAATTTCCATCCAAGCCTGGATATAGCCATTTGTCATTTAAACTTGTACAAATATAAAAAGAACATTTATGTGTTCTCAGTATCGATCAATAAATACACTGAGGGATCCAAATAAAAGGAAGACTGAACTGAGTATTAGAAATATACATCTTGAAAAATTACCTCATTCAAAAAGAAGCTGTTGCTTGAGTGCAGACAACATGATTAGCTAGCAGCTTCCAACTCCTAGCTTCATCATGGTCATTTCTGCTTCAGGGTGAAAGACCTACTGCTACTGGAGCATTCTTCGACCAATGAGTGAACCATGTGCTGATGTAATGGCACAAATCATTTCTAGTTTCTTCTCTAGAGCTCTCTAAGTGTGACTCCCCAATATGCCTTTAGTACTATTTCGCTCTGATCCCAGAAAACCCAACACGCACACGCACACGCACACGCACACGCACACGCACACGCACACACACACACACACACACACCCTGAAGGCCAGTAGACAAGCATGTCAAGAAGGAAATTCAAATTCTCACATTGCAAATGCTTTGCTGAAGACTAAGAGAATTTGTCTTAAAAAAAAAAAACACTATCCTATTAAATACAGTGAGTTATATATACACCCATACATATACACATAAATGCGAAACTATACTACTAAAATATTATAATACTGTAAGCCAAAGTTAAATGAAATTTTAAAATCTTGTGGAAAAGAATATAACCCTACACTCTGAGAAATCACGGAGTTCATATTCTTCATTCTCTGCTCCCCTCACTTTTACACAGAAGGCTACTTTTCTTGTCCGTAGCACAGCTGGAGATGCATATGAAAATATTACACATTTTATTATTGTTTTGTGATGTGTTTGATTACTTTGCCCTCAAGTCCTTTGTATTTTTAAAAAGACAAAAATGTTGAGCTTACAAATAGTATGCCCTTAATGCAAAGTTCAGCTGGGGGAATTACTTTCATTTCACCAAGTGATAGCAATTATCATGTTTTATACCTTCTCCTCTATTTATTACGTATGTTAAGATTATTTGTGAGATGATACTAGCATAAGTTAGTATTATCTATTTTATTCAACAAAAACAAATCCTGTCTATTCACACACACAAAAAATTCCCTGTTGTTCTCTCTACCTCCAACTGACAAACATTCAATCAAAGGGTTACCAATGGGTGAAAAAATGACTCTTATGCTCTAAGACAGATCTTGGTGAGGCACCCCCCCACCAAAAAAAAAAAGCCACCACCATGCAACTCTAAATGAAAAATAAACCAAAGGGTCTGGGTAGTATACCTACAGTTTCAGTACATTCAGCAATTCAGCTATTTCCTTTAATTTGTTCACTTATCGAACCACTCATTCACTAACATTTTTAAAAATGTCAAGTGATAAGTGCTGGGAATTCAGAATTAAAAAAAAAATAATTCAAATTTTAGAGATAATAATAAAGGTACTGTTTTCCATCTTAAACAAATGAGAATTTTTTTTTATCTTTCTATACGTCCTGGCGTCTTCTCACTGTTATACGTCAAAACCTTTGCCTATTGAAATTTTGAAAATTTTTGAACATAAAAATCAAATAAATTATAAAAGCAAAGCTCAACTTTAACTGATTTTTTTTTTATCCTCACTTCCCAGCTATAGTCATTGGAATGATTTGGTACATATATATGTATCATTAATAAAGTGTGTGCATATGTGTACACATGTCTGCAAAAATGAATCTATGTTTTTATTCTCAAAAATACATTACAGATGCCCTCTAGTATTTAATATGTTTTAATTAGTTGTACACAGCAATATTTTTGGCTAGCTGTTTACTTCTCATATCCTCAAACCTCTGTAGTCACTGAACCTGACACTTTTGTCTATAATACTTTTTCCTTTGTATTAGCCTTCTATTTCCCCTCTGGCCAAATAATCCAGTAGTCATTATCTTAGGGGTAATTTTGCCTGAGAGGAAGAATAGCAAATAGTTATCCTTGCTATGTCCTTAGATTTTTCTTTTTAAAAAATTGAGTCTGATGCTCAGCTTCTACTCCTAGATTATTACTTTTTTGGCTTCAATTGTGCTCTTGGGGCAAGAAATCATAATGTTATCTCTCATAAGTACCTCATGATGACTTCCAGACAGTTGAATTGGTCAGAGGGCAAATCTTTTGATTCTTCACCTTTGCCCTGACCATATTTCCACCTTGCCTGTTCTAAGGATAAGTGAGACACATATGGCCTAAGCCCTAGGCTGACCCATCAGACCTCTGCCTTGAAATTGGTGCTTGTCCTTATTTTAGTACAGCTACTTCCTGAAACAGAGCTTGCTCTCTATGGCGTGCTGCAGAATCTGTACAGTCCTAGCATCACCTGTAGCTCCACCTTCTTATTAACAAAGAAAAACAAAATGAGAAATGAAGAAAAGTTTCCTTTATTTTATTTTTGGGACTGTTGGAGCCTTGCAGAACCATTTTAAAAAACATGAAAGTCTATTGCTTTCAACTCTGCAAATATTCACCTTTTAGCACAAGTACTCTGTCCTTGAACTTCAAAAGTGCATCCTGCCTAAAAGACCAAAAGATTTTTAAGGGTGGTTTCTGGGCACTTTCCCTGTCGATTTACTATTCCTATCTTTATTTTTTTCTTTATGATCTAGAGAAAGGAGCCCACATAACAAATACAGAGCATTTAAGAGTGAAATCCTCTGACACAGATCAGATGTTCTCCTCACTTACACAGCTGAGAAAACAAAAGTACATAAATGTAAGAAGGCTAGGACTCCAGCCTGTTAGCCAGTGGGACAAAAACTTGGGCGTTCTAGTTAGTTACAAATATTTAAACATCTTCAATATTGGTTATCAGTGTTCAAATGTCTTATTGTTATTAGAGATAAGATCAGAGCACTTAGCATGTACAGTTTTGTTAACTAATATTTCAGATATTAAGCAAAAGATCATTTTAAACCTAATACAACAAAAATACTGCAATTATTCATCCCCCATAAATCAAACTAGAAGAAGCATTATAATGGATACTACCAGGTACCAGAAATGTATTCTTTAAAGCAACTATGGCCTTAAAGTTGTGTTTTCATGATTGGTATAGCATAGGATTTTCAGATTGACAGGTGGCAACTAATCATTCACTTAAATCAGGCATTCTAATTTTTGACTAGTTATAAAAGCATGACACTAGTATGTCATGCAGAAATCATCCAATTTTAAAGTATCTATTCTAAAATTCCATTTCACAGCTGAGAAATCTAACATCCAAGCATCTGAAGATTTGCTAGACATCTCTGGAGATTTTTGAGAACTTACCAGGTATCATTGTTCTGACAAATCTTTACCTCCACTTAGTTAAACTATATAGAATTTTATATATCCATAGAAGTATATTCATGTGGTCCAGGAGGTGGTGCAGTGGCTAAGGCACTAGACTCTCAGGCATGAGGTCCTGAGTTCACTCTCTGGCAACATATGTACCAGAGTTATATCTGTCTTTTTTTTTTCTCTCTCTCCTCCTATATTTCTCATTAATAAATAAATAAAATATTTTTAAAAGAAGTGTATTCATATAAATTACTTTCAAAATATAGCATAGGATATAAGACAACTTACACTGACTAGCTTTGTCCTGCATTCATAACAACTCTAGTACTTGCTTAGTTTTGTGGAATTATGTTAAGATAGTCGTAAATACTGTGATTTAGGTTACTCCATACATACTATGGTTCAGGTTACTCATCTATAAAACCGTAGATGTTAATTTCTGCCTTACCAACTTGATGCACAGAATTAAGTTGTACTCCAGACAATCGGATTTTATACCTCGTACTTTGCGACTTCATCCCATTCACAGGGACTCTGAAAGAAAGGGAGACCTGTATAAGGTTCTTTCATCTGACCTGCTTCCATGTAACCCTTTCATCACTAACCCTGAACACAAATGTAACTCTTTAAGGCTTAAACAGTAAGGAACCCTGGGTCGATACTCCCAGAGGGATAAAAAATAGAAAAGCTATCAGGGGAGGGGATGGGAAACGGAGTTCTGGTGGTGGGAACTGTGTGGAGTTGTACCCCTCTTATCCTATGGTTTTATCAGTGTTTCCTTTTTTTTTTCAGTGTTTCCTTTTTATAAATAAAAATAAAAAAACATTAAGGGACAACTAAGAAAAATTGTATACATATTGTACATGTATATATGTGTATATATATTTATATTATTGGAATGGTTTATAGTACAGTCATTGGCACATAGGTACAACCTGTCATCTTCCCATGATAGGTGTCTAGGTGTCTGCAAGACACTGACTCCCCAAACCTAGGTTCTTTTCCCCCATCATGCACCAGCAACCCCAACCACCCTCTTTCCCATTCCTTCCTTTCCTTCCCTTCCCCAGATTACTTTGTTCTGGTTCAAAGTTTTGTCTTTCAGTGACCAATGTTAGCATAATCCACAATATGGCAGTTGTTATCCTATTGAGCAAAGCACTTGCATTGTATTCATCTTGAAAATGGTACCAATAGGGTCCAAGAGATGGCTCAATGAGCAAAACACTTGATTTTCATGTTAGTGTCCCTGGTTTCTGTCTCAAGCTTCACAACCTGGAAGCACTACTCATTGCAGAACCAAAGACCAAAATGAAAAAAGCGCCATGAATGGCAGTGAGGTGCTTTGGCCTCTTTTCTTCTCTTTCTCATTCTCCTTTTCCTTCTCCTCCTCCTTCTTCCTTCTCTCTCTTCCCTCCCTCTCAATCTCTCTCTCTTCTTTTCCTCCCAATCTCTCTCTCTCTCTCTGTCTCCTTCTCTCTCCCTCTCTCTCTCTCTCCCCTCCCTCTCCATCTGTCTCTCTCTCTCCTGTGTAACAAAAATTGGACTGGGAACACATTCAATGGTATTTTAAATGTGAAAGGCCTTGGATTGTTTCCAGTACCACATAAAAAGAAAAGGAATATATTTGTAGAAGTTGGAACCAAATATGAAATTTAGATCCTTGCTATCACTAAGTTGTGACCTAGAATAAATAGTTTTTTTCACCTTCAAGATCTGATTTTGGTAACACTTAATATTCTATCTAGACTAATTCCTGGGGTGCAAATTATATCCTCATTTATAAAAATAAAAACCAGAGTCCACTATCCCTTTCTATTTACTGCTGCAAAGAACGTTGGTGTGTTGGTTTATCTAATCTTCATTAAAACCATATGGGTTAGATGATTTCTTTACTGATCTGCAAAATGGAGATAAATTATTCCCAGACAGGCTAAGTAATTACCTCAAGGTCACACAGATTAAGGTGTTTAGATTTAAATTTCAGTTTCAAATTTTAGTGGTGGGTATGCTGCATCTTTATACATGTAATTCAGGTATGAAACTAAAACTGCATCCACAATTTTTTAAAAATATTTAAGCCCATATTTGAAAAGCAAAAATAAATTCTAGCACCAAGAACTCCAAAATCTAACTCTTCATACACCATAATCTACTTTATTCACTTATGAGCTTGTTATATAATAAGGTAAGGCGTGTGTGTCTGTGTGTGTGTAAATTTCTTTCATTTAAAAGTACTTAGAGTAATTTTTATCACATATCTTTGGGGTCAAAAATGAAAATGTTTGGTTAGTGTGATAAATTCCTACAATCTGTTAAGCAACTTTGCATGTACATGAAATTTATTAAGCTGAAGGAAAAGAATAACTCTTGCTAATTCTCTGTGTTGAGATTGGTGAATATAAAAGTAGAGGTATGACATACTTCTATGTCCCTTTAAATATTTCATGCTATTTTCTTGTAGTGCTTAGGAAACCATATGTCTCAGGTCTACATGTATCTTAATATTTAGTCCTTGCAGTTCAGTTCCATAAAATTTAATTAAATTAATTATTTCGATAATTCTTTTAATTTAGCAAAACAGTCTTCATGATGTGTCATGCTTGGTGCTATTACTCAGGACAGGTGGATGTTATTTATTCCCCCGTGGGGTATCCATATTATAGACTAAGACTCTTTTAAAGAAAACTATCAAACATATTATTATCAATGTGAACATGAAATTGAAACTCAAGATATTTTTCCCAATTATAAGACAAAAACCATTATATTAATATTAAAAAAACATTTTATTCCAATACTTTTCACCACACAGGCGTTTCTCATCAAGCTATCAGCTTGACCGAAAGCAGGACAGGAGAGAATGTGGTGGGGGTAAAGAGTAAAATAAAGCTATATCTCTTTTATTAGAAGTTATCCTGAGCTCAGAAAAACTGACCATATGACAAACAGGTCATTTCTATTTGATGTCAGATAAAGGTGTTTAAATTCTCAGCTTTTAGACTGATTGAAAATAAGATTATATCATACTGTCTACCACATCTCAAGTTTCAGCTATTACTTTCCTCTTAATTTTTTTTAATTTCTCCTACAACAAAAGATGAAGCTTGTCCTTCAATTATCAATAGCAATTTTTTTCGAGGGGTAGTTATAATAACTGACAAAAGAAACAAATATTTTTTACAACGGTTTTCTTCTAAAAAGGGCTGTTAAGCAGTTTAGGACAAATAATAGTATTTTCACAGCTCAAGGGCTTAACCAACCAATCAATCATTCAATGAATTATTTCAGTACTTTTCTGACCTGAGATGTTTCATCTAGATTATACAATTTCTTTAAATATATATATATTTCCCACATAGTAAATAAATAGCAAGCTTACTGACCACATTTATCTATGTTAGAGTATATGATTCTCTATGAACAAAGAGTCCTTAATTTTCCACCAAAGTAATTCAGCAGTTTTTAAGCGGTATCTTGTTGAACTTCCAAATTTTTTGACTTTTAGCATTTTTCAGTTGGTTGTTGAATGTTAGCTTGGCTCCACTTTGGTATGAGAAGATGTTTGGGATGATTTCAGTGCTCTTGAATTTGTTGATACTGTCTTTGTGGCCTAACAGGTGGTCTGTCCTTGAGGATGTGCTGTGTGGATTTGAAAAGAATGTGCATTCCAGTTTCTTGGGGTGAAGAACTCTGAAAATGCCTGGGAGGTCTAGCCTATCTATCTCTTCAATTAATTCTCTTGTTTCTTTGTTGATTCTCTGCTTCACTGATCTGTGACAGTGGGGTGTTGAAGCCTCATACTATTACTGCATTACTATTTATGTATTCTGTAGTTCTTTCAGTAAGTGTTTGATGTATTTATATGGGCCCTCATTAGGTGCATAGTTGTTAATAATTCTTAAACTATCTTGATTGGTTGATCCTCTGATCATTGTGTAATTTACCTTGCCTATCTTTTATTACTTTATTTAATTTAAAGTCTATTGTTTAAGAGAGTAGAATGGCTACTCCTGCCCTTTTTTGTGGTCCATTAGCTTGTATGACATTTTTCCATCCTTTCACTTTAAGTCTGTGTTTGTCTTGTTGAGTCAGATGGGAATCCTGAAGACAGCATATGGTTGGGTTGTGTTTTCTGATCCACTCTTCTACTGTGTGTCTTTTAATGGACGAGTTTAAGTCATTCACATTTACTGATATTATGGATTTAAGGTATTGCAGTGCCATTATTCAATAATTTTTTATTTTCTATGATCTATGGCAAGTAGCTTATTGACGTTCTTGTTTACAGGTGGTCTTTTAGAACCTCTTTCAGGCCAGGCTTGGTGATAGTTGCCTCCTTTAACTGCTTGCTGTCCATCTGAGAAGGTTTTGATCCCTCCATCTAGTTTGAATGAAAGTTTAGCAGGATATATTATCTATCCTTGGTTGAAATAGTTTTTCATTGAGAGCTTGAGAGATAACTTGCCATTCTCTTCTGGCTTTTAGAGTTTGAGTGGAGAAGTCTACTAATAGTCTTAGAAGTTTCGTTTTTCTCTTGCAGCCTTTAGGATCCTTTCTTTATCCTTACTTCTTTTCATTGTAACTATGACATGTCTTAGTGTCTTCAGGTATGGGTTGATTCTGTTTGGGCCTCTTGAATCTTAATGTCCTTTCTGTTGTTTAGGGATGGGAAGTTTTCCTCTATTAGTTCCTCTAGCAGTGAAAGGAAAGAGATTTTTTGGATCAGCTAGGAGGAAAGAAAAATAAATGTGGAGAAAAGAGAGAGAAGCAAGTGCCTCCCACAATGTGTACCACACTCAATCACCTATCAATTGAAAAAGCAACAACAGCTAATTTTGGTCAACCTGGAGAGGAAACAAGAGACAGGCACAAATAATAATAGTAATAATAATAATAATAATAATAATAATAATAATAATAATAATAATACAGAGAATAAAAACCCTAACAGTCAGATTAAACCACTTCAGATTGGCTGCACACAGCCTCTTCCCCTTCCTAAATCAAGCAAAAATAAACAATTACACAAAGCAACTATCAAATAAAATCAAGAGGTTGAGGGAAGGAAGAGAGACAATTGAACCTAGGCAAGACCATGGCCCTGATTGGTCAGCTATTCTGTCACTCAGCACTCTAGCCCCTTTAAAAAAGAAAAAAAAAATCCTTTGCTTGGGGAAATACCACCCCCACCCCCTCCTCCTTTGGGTGACACTCCTGCTGATCCAGGAATCTTGATAAAAGAAATTAGTTCCACAGTAGGCCTACCAGAAGTAGCTGGCATGGGGGTTTGTCTTGTGGCTGGGGGAGTGCAGAGCGCAATAGCAAAACCTAAGTCTCCCAGTGGAATCCCTGTTTCCTTTGTCTTTACAGCCTCTATCTGCCAGCCCAAAGGTGAATTATAGGGCTCTTCCTTGGTATCACCCTGACCCACCCCTGCCGTCCTCCTCTACCACTGGCCCAGAAATCCTACCCTCACCCATACTTCCCAGGTTTAAAGCAGCTTCCTTGCAGAGCTCACACCAGGCATTGTCTCCAAGCCATCTTGGCTTCCTTTTTGTCCTCTATCTTCTATCCTATCTCTGAATGATTCACTGATTCTGAATGAATCTTTTCATGTGATTCATATTTGGCCCTCACAGGGCTCAGATTTTCCCAGTCAGTGACATATAGAACTAAATAATTTTGTTTCATTATTTAAAAGACATTCTTCTTAGGCATACTAGTTATATGCTCTATTATCAACTTGTATTTGTAGTAAAGATGACATTTGTGTTGCAATACATCTTGTTCGCACCTTGTAGCTAGTGCATACCCAACAGCACTGGATAAGAGGGCTTTCATACATTACACCAGCAAAAATACAAGAAAATAAGAGCAAGTTATCACAAACAAAATAGAAAGATTTCCTCTTTGCATAAGTGTCAAAATTACAGGAAGACTTCTATGGAAAAGGAAAAGTATAGGTAAATGATACTATAATAAAACAGATAAACACTGTATTTATCCCAATATATTTTGGAACACTGGCTTCTAATTCCTTAAAATAGGTCTCTAGTGGTGTGATGTGGGGGTAGAGATTTGAAGATGGTACTTAAGACAATAAATGTAATTTAAGATAAAGGAATAGAGAGGTGATTTAAGTCTAAGTGGGAATAAAAGTTATAAAATTGCCTTATTTTGTGCTCAAAGTTGTCAACAAATAACAATGATAAGAATATTTGCTCTGAAGGCACAGTGGCTGACTTTAAATACCTTTACAAGCTGTCTTGTCTTAGACATTTCATAACATCTATATAAGCTTCAATTTCCTTTCTTAAATAAACAATAGTATACAGTATACAGTATACAGAGGAATTCAGAAAGTTCAGTGAAATGTATGCAATTAAACACCATGAATAAACATACTAGAGAATTGCTGAATAGCTGGATAGTAACGCAACCAAATGAGCACACACACTAATAGTCCCCACCTGCAGAGCTTAGAGTTTCTCTCCTCCCTCCCTATTTCTTTCTGTGTCTATAATTAAAAAAAAAAAAAAAAGTAAAAGGGGGGCCAGGCAGTGGTACACCTGATCAAGCACTCATATTACAGGGCACAAAGACCCAGGTTCAAACTCCTGGTCCCCACCAGCAGAGGGAAAGCTTCACAAGTGTTAAAGCAGGGCAGCAAGTGTCTCTCTGTCTTTCTCCTCTATCTCCCCCCTCCCCTCTCAATTTCTCACTTGGTCTCTATACAATAATAAAGAAAAATTAAAAAAGAAAAGAAACACCTTGCTTTTATACATTCTCTTCTCTGAAGCACCTAGGCAGGTGGCTTCATTTGTATGCTTATTATTATAATTATGCTTATTATGTTGGAGTCACAATAAGATACAATAGGTTTGTTAGTGGTTGTATACTGAAAATGAAGTTGAAACAACTGTAAGGCAATATTTGAATTTTCTTATTATTTGATTATGGCAAATACATAACCAGAACAAATAGTAAAAAAGAAAAAAAAAACAGAATAGTAAAATATATATATATATATATATATATATATATGTAAAATATACCAAGAAATGTGTTAACAATGCTGCAATTTCAACTCTCTGAAATGATGTCACATTCCCAGGATTTTGAATAAGGTAATTACTTTTGGATTAAGGAAAGAAAAATTATAAAATGTGATAGCAGTTCACTTTCCTATCAACCCTCCTGACCTCTGCTTCTGCCTGAAATTTCTTTTCATTTTATGAACTTCTATGACACCAAAGCCCAAAAATATCTTCTCTCTAAAATCTGATGCATTATCACTAGGGATTAAATTAGAAATTCTAAAGAACACCTAAAGTAGCAAATAATGAAAAAAATCACTAAAAAAAGTATATGCATCATTTTCAAATTTTTCTTTAGGCTTCTTTTATATCTTCAGCTATAATTTGTGAAAATTCAAGTTGTTTCCTCATAACTGGTACTTCAGTGATCACATCTGATAAAGACTAAATTATGACTAAAAATACACATATATAAAATATGTTATGCATGCTGTTAATCTATTTACACAAAAAAAATCATGCTCTGGAAAGCTCTGGATTATGAAATTAAAAAATTAAAGCATTATTTATTTTTTTACATGGAATACATTATTTTAAATGTGTGTGCCTGTTCTATTATAGCATTACTTCTTTCTAGTTGGTATTTATTAATTCATCAGATCCAAAGATAAAAAAAAGATATAATCTGTACCAATGGATATGTAAAACTTGATCCACTGACTTAAAAAAATCTCTTTAATTTCAAACAGAAAGCTCTCTAAGTAAGTGCTATACTTTAAAAATGCTTGAGAAAGCTATACTAAGGGGGAAAATGATGTAAAATAAATTGATTATTGCATAAATAGACATACACTTAATGATCCTTATTTCTTCATAGACTTTGGAATACATGAAACCCTACACCTGAAAGAGCCCTAATCTAGAAAAAAAGATCTATATGATGTTAATAAAATTTTTTTTAAAAAGCTGACAGATTACTTCAGATGCAGTACTATTACACTAAATTATTGTCTTGTGGCATATATCATTTGATGCAATCATGAATTTTTCTAGAAATATTTTAAAAGTAATTTGGCACATGTTAGAGAAACTAGAAAACATAAATGGCATAGGAATAAAGAGGTTAAATATAACTGAACTACGGGCCCACTGAGCTATTAATGACCTCGCTCAGAGATTAGGTTATGCAAAATATTAATAATTCCATGTTATTTCATAATTCAGATGAGATTAATTTGCAAATACTATCAGGAGAATTCATAATGAGCAGCAATTACTTTACTTTATCTATAAATAGCCTATCTCCTGTTCATAAAAATTCCATCATCTATCTACACCATGAGTTGAAAGCATTTAACATCATAACTCCAAAAAAGAATCATATGCTTCCTCTCTTTAATTCTATCAGGTGATTGACTATGGTAGCAAAATTGAAGTTATTATTCACAGTTTTTTTAATTTAAGGTAATTAATTCCCATGCTAATCATGAAAAACAAGAATTTCTATGTCACGAAAGAACATTTGGTCATCAGGATTTGCCTATAGATTTAAAGATTTACTTTGAGTAGAGGAAAAGTGAGTGTTATTCTCAAATAGTACAAGAATGTAATATGGAAGAATAAATTTCCTCTCAGGAAAGCAGTGTCTTGAATAGACACTTCTCTAAGTCTAAGTGGGAATGTAATTAGAAGCGAACAAGCTTCAAAATCCATGTTCCAGGTTATAACCATAATGGCTACTTAATACTTAATTTTCCTTCCACAAATCATTCCTATTAAACATTTAAAATATTGTTTGTGTTTGTTATACAAAGCACAACCAATATCCAAATAAATAGAAGCTCTTGTCATTGTTTTAGAACTATCACAATAGCTATATTGACTATTTGTTCTCATTTTGCAGATGAAATAGAATAAACTGTGAGTAGACCAGTTCACCCAGATAATGTATCTGATTTTCTATGCATTCAACACTGGGGGAAACTTTGATGATGTAGTCTTTCCAGATCTCTATTTCTCTCTCTCTATCTGAAAATGTCAGCTCTGATCAGCGAACCCCCAGTGATTAATAAATATAAAATAAATAAACTGATATAGGGATCACAGGTAACTTTAAAGCATAAAACTAAAAAACCAAAGTGATTACATAAATCTAGCCTGAAAGAAAAGTTGGTTTAAAAGGAAGAGAATTGTTAATAGCAATTTTTTATATCCTTTTCCTTACATTCTTATGTGAAGGACTATTGAACTAGAACCCAGTTATATAAGACATCTAAGGAAAAGCTACTAGTCAATGACATGATCTCAAAGTTTTACAAGGGATATATTGCCATGCTCCAGTGATTCAATGAACCTATCTATATTCCAAACTCAACACAAGGGTCACATTTTAGGATTGTTTTTACTTAAATAAACGTGTTTCTCTTACACTATCCCTTGTCTCTCAACTAATGAGCAATTTAAACCTTGGACTAGGCAACATATCAAGAAGAGACATTAGCAGCCTCTAGTACCACAGAGAAGTCAAATGCTGTGTGTGTGTGTGTGTGTGTGTGTGTCTGTGCGTGTGTGTGTGTGTGTGTGTGTGGACATTGATAAATAAATGGTCATTTACCAGAGTTCTAGTGTATTGGTAAAAGAAAAGCACATTGCAGAATATTTAAAGAGAAATAGGTTGCAGAATGTTCACAGTTGTGACTATGTACTATGAGCTCAGTCTACAGGGATTCAGGGGTTATACAGGCTCCTGTACTAAATCCGAATGGATATGGGCCCCAGGTTATACCTTCAAGTTTGTGAGCAATTCCCTCCCCTAAACCCATTTCCTAGTTCTACTCTCAACTCTGACATCATCTTCTCAGATAATATTGCTGGTCCAAGCCCATGTTAGCTATTAAGCTCAAGCAAAGGTTACTAAGACATAAGCTCCTACGCACATTCCTAAAATGGACTTCCTACCTACCATCTACCATAAGGTCCCTACTTTCATCTGCTTTATTCCTATTTTATGGTTCCTGTTTATTTAACAATTTGTCCTGCTTTCCATCTTCTGCATTTCAGCCACCAGTTTGCAGATGTTACTATGGTTCCACCCTGACTTCTCTAGGCAGATGACCTCTCCAATGCTTTCTGGAACCTCATCTTTCCAGAGCCCTACCTCACTAAGAAAAGATAGAAACTGTTGTTAAAATTTGGAGGCTCCTGCTGGCCGGGCTAGCTTCACGGGCGGGTAACAGAGACGACCAGAGACATAGGGCTTGGCAGGGAAGCTGTATTTCTTTATTCAGGAACAACGATTTATAAACTAACCCAAACTAATCACCAAACAAAACTCTGTTGCCTCTTTCCCACGTGGCTGCACCAAGCACTCTCGAACTCTGGAACTCTCTCGGGGTTCCTTGGGGTGGGGACAAGTGGGCCCGCGAAAACTAGCAGGACTGAACCAATTTTCTTGGCAGGGGGAGAGCTAGAACAACCCAATGTAAATCATACAACATTCCCCCTTTTCTTTTTAACTAAATGACTACAGTATCAAGGGTGTGGGGTGAACAGAAACCTATATCGTACAGGCATTTTTTTAAAAAAAGAAACTGGCACAAACATGGAGAAACATGTAAGCAAGTAACAAGAACCAGTGTGCTGCTAAGGGAAGGCCTGAGGGGGCCATTTTTTTGCCTCTGTGGGCAAAACTTTATCAGCTTAAAAAAAAACATTTCTTGCCTCAAGGGGGCGTACTTGCCTTGACAGGCATTTGCATGGGGGTGGTACTGTGGTCATTTAGTTAAAAAGAAAAGGGGGAATTGTTGTATGCTTTACATTGGGTTGTTCTAGCTCTCCCCCTGCCAAGAAAATTGGTTCAGTCCTGCTAGTTTCGCAGGCCCACTTCTCCCCACCCCAAGGAACCCCAACAGGGTTCCAGAGTTCCAGAGTTTGAGAGTTAGAGAGTTCTTGGCACCGCCGCGGGGGAAAGAGGCAAGAGAGTTCTGTTTGGTGATTAGTTTGGGTTAGTTATGAATCGTTGTTCCTGAATAAAGAAATACAGATTCCCTGCCAAGCCGTATGTCTCTGGTCGTCTCTGTTACCCACCCATGAAGCTAGCCCGGCCTGTTGGAGCCTCTGAATTTTAACAACAAATGGTGCCCATGTGGACCTGACCTGCGCATCTCTCAGATAAGTGAAGACAATTTGGCTACCTATGTACTATGGCCTTCTCTTCTGCTTGTGAAGAGATCTCCAAAGGCCTCTGCCCTTTCTTCATGAGACTGTTTTGCTGTTTCTGGAACATTTATCTCTGGACCACTCTGTAGTTTCCACTTGCTTGGGCGCACTCAGAACAGCCAGCGGAGTCGGAAAGAGCCAGCGGGCAAGAGGCGAGGCGCGGAACTGCCTTCCACCTGGTGGAGAAGCCAGCCAGCCGGCTGCGCCCAGACAACCCCACGCACCGCGCCCACAGCCCTGCAGCCCTGCAGCCCGCAGGAGGCCGACGCCAGCACACAGGAGCCCGATGCCAACACGCACGAGCCTGACGCCAGCATGCAGGAGCCTGATGCCACCACACAGTATGCCCGATGCCAACAAGCTAGAGCCCGATGCCAACATGCAGAAGCCCGATGCCAACACGCAGGAGACCAGCCCACAAGAGCTGGGTCTCCACCGCGTGGCGCAGGGCACTGGACGCCTATCATGGCCGCCACCCCTGGGCACCTCGGCCCGCGCCTTCTACAAGGCTGGCCCGCCCGCCCTCGTGCTATGAATTCTGGACAGATCCCGAACCTCCCAGCCTCCCTGCTGAAACTGGACACCCTGGCCGAGATCTCCAGCTGCTGGTCCGGTCTGAAGGCAGACAAGCTGAAGTATGCAGAGATTTTTACAGAGATCACAACCTGCAATTCCTAGAAGTGGAGCTGCGCGGGAGGCCACCTCCGGATGGTGATCCCCCCAACAACTAAGACAGTACATATCTAAATTCATGTTTAAAATGACATGTCTTCGTAACAAAGGTTTCTCTCCTTGTGTATTAATGACCATGTTTATGTGTGTGTTTAAAGTTTGGTAAACAGTAACTTTAAGGCTAAATTCTTACTAGACAAAGTTAAATAAAAAAGGTTTTCAACGTAATTCTCATAAAGACAAAATTAACTTACATTTAAAGTCTGAGGTAAAAATTAGTTAACAATCAATATATTATAACTAAGTTAGTCTAAACAAGACCTGCGCACACCTAGGGTGTGTCTCCATCTTGAATGGGTATAACAAAAGGTTAAATAGACTTGTTGATACGTAAAACTCTCAATTACCTTCTCTATTAGAAATGGTAGATTACACAATGGCTATGCTAATGATTCTCATGCCTGAGGTTTTCTTTCCTGCTCACACCTAGGGTGTGTCTCCATCTTGAATGGGTGTAACAAAAGGTTAAAAAGACGTTGTTGATATGTAAAAGTCTCAAATTCCTTCTCTATTAGAAATTTTAGATTGTGCTGTGGTTATGCTAATAACAAGTTTTGTTTCACAGTAAGTAAATTGCAGCCAGATGCCTTTGGGACTCTAGGCCATTCCCCGCCCCCATGCAAATGTCCATCGAGACATGTATGCCCCCCAGAGGCAAGAAATGTTTTTTTTAAGCTGATAAAGTTTTGCCCACAGAGGCAAAAAAATGGCCCCCTCAGGCCTTCCCTTGGCAGCACACTGGTTCTTATTACTTGCTTACATGTTTCTCCATGTTTGTGCCAGTTTCTTTTTTAAAAATGCCTGTATGATAGAAGTTTCTGTTCACCCCACACCCCTGATACTGTTGTCATTTAGTTAAAAAGAAAAGGGGGAATTGTTGTATGCTTTACATTGGGTTGTTCTAGCTCTCCCCCTGCCAAGAAAATTGGTTCAGTCCTGCTAGTTTTCGCGGGCCTGCTTGTCCCCGCCCCAAGGAACCCCGAGAGAGTTCCAGAGTTCCAGAGTTAGAGAGTGGTTGGGTGCCGCCGTGGGGGAAAGAGGCAAGAGAGTGCTTGGCGCCGCCGCGGGGGAAAGAGGCAGCAGAGTTCTGTTTGGTGATTAGTTTGGTTTAGTTTATGAATCGTTGTTCCTGAATAAAGAAATACAGCTTCCCTGCCCAGCCGTGTGTCCTTGAGTCTCTGTTACCCGCCCGTGAAGCTAGCCCAGCCTGCTGGAGCCTCCCAATTTTAACAACAAGAAACTAAATCACTAATTAAAAAAAAAGAAAAAAAAGGAAAAGATATAGGCTAGAGATATGGACACCTATGTCCAGTGGAGAAGCTATTGCAGGAGTCATAACGACCACCTCCTGCACCCCAAAGAGAATTCTGATCCATACTCTGAGAGAGGTAAATAACAGGGAAGTTTCCAATGAAGTAAATGGGACACAGCACTCTGGTGATGGGATCTATCTGAAATTACACCCCTTTTACAAATATACTTCTTATAATCTTATAAATCAATATTAAATCATTAATAAAAATAAGATACAAAAAGGAGATTTTTAAAAAAGGAGAAAAATAAGCTGTCAAGTTGAAAATATTATTTGTAGGAAGAGCTTGTTAATGATGACAAGGAGTAAGGTTAGAATGTTGTAAGAAAAAGAGAAGCTGGGCATCAGGCGATAGCACAGGAAGTTAAATGCAGGTGGCGCCAAGCACAAGGACCAGTGTAAGGATCCCGGTTCCAACCCCCAGCTCTTCACCGGTAGGGGAGTTGCTTCACAAGCAGTGAAGCAGGTCTGCAGGTGTCTATCTCTCTCTCCCCCTCTCTGTCTTCCTCTCCTCTCTCCATTTCTCTCTGACCTATCTAACAATGAAGACATCAGTAACAACAACAATAAAGCAATAAGGGCAACAAAAGGGAATAAATAAATATTTTAAGAAAAAGAGAAGCTGTCGTCCCTGATTTTATTTGCTCCTCACAAGAAAGGAAACAAACTTCAGTATATTCATATATTATATAAATGAGATAAATAAGAAAGGAAAAAGAGGGAGGCGGGAAATGATGAATCAGCAGCCAAACACATATATGAGATACAGAGATAACTTCAAGAGCATTGGAAATGGCACGGAAGCTGAGGCTACAGAACTAGAAATGATGTGGTAGTAGACTTGTAGTCTACATCTTCTATTTCTTTTTTTTTTTTACTAGTGGTTTAATAATGATTGACAAGATTGTGGGATAAAAGGGACACAATTTCCACCATCAGAGTTCACTCTCCTATCCCTTCCATTAGAAGGTTCCCTATTCTTTATCTCTCTGGGAGCATGGGCCAAATATCTTTATGGGGTGAGAAGTTAGAAGGTCTGGCTTCTATAACTGCTTCCCCACTGGACATGGGCGTTGGCAGAACAATCCATAACCTCAGCCTGTTTCTATCTTCCCCTAGTGGGGTAAAGCTCTGGGGAGGTGGGGTTTCAGGTGAGGTCATATGCCCAGGAAAGTCAGGTTGGTGTCATGGTAGCATCTGCAACTTGGTGGCTGAAAAAGGAAGATGTCAGGAGATTGACTGAAAGCATTAGAATAGCAAAAATTAAATAAAAGGTTAGTATGTTGTGTGTGATACAGCAAATCCTAACAATTTTCAAAGTTAACCCAATTGCCTAATAATTTGATTATAGTAATAATTATCTATTGCCTTCTTAAATCCTAAGAGAGCAGGAACCTCCCACTTCCTCTATAGAGCCTATATTTCCCCCAATCCTAGAACTTCTAGGGTGGGGGCTCACTTTCTGTATGCTTCTCTCAATCCAAACCAGCTGACACTGCATCTGCTGATCCCAACCTAATCAATGTAATGAGTACCACCTCGGCATGCTTCACTTCGGAATGTGTCTAGAGATGTCAGGTGTGGAATATCAACCCTTCATACTCATTACTCCGCCACCAGGTTCCAGATGCTACTATGATGACAACCGGACTTCCCTGGGCAGATGACCTCAACAATGTGTCCTGGACCTCCACTTCCCCAGAGCTCTGCCCCACTAGGGAAAGAGAGAGACAGGTTGGGAGTATGGATCGACCTGTCAACAGCCATATTCAGCAGGGAAGCAATTACAGAAGTCAGACCTTCCACCTTCTGCATCCCACAATGACCTTGGGTCCATACTCCCAGAGGGATAAAGAATAGAAAAGCTATCAGGGGAGGGGAAGGGATTCACAGATCTGGTGGTGGGAATTGTGTGGAGTTGTCCCCCTCTTATCCTTGTTTTTGTCAGTGTTTCCTTTTTATACATAAAAGTTAAAATAATAGTAGTAATAATAATAATAATGAAAGGTTAGTATAGGTGTTGTGTGGGATGTAGATAGCTAACCACAGATACTAGAGGGCATTTCTGAGCAGCCATTAGGGCATACCTAAAGATGAAGAAGGCAATTTGGGGGCCAGAGAAATAGCTCACCCAATAGGGCATGTACTTTGCTATGTGCACATCCCAGCACCAAATGGGAGGTGTCATGGCACTGAAGGAAAACTCTAGTGTTATGGTATCTCTCATCTGTATTTCTATGTCTTTATGAAAGAAAAAGCAGCTTAGAGGAGTGAAACTGTGACTGTGTGAGACTCCCAGGTTTGCAAAATATATATATAAAGGAAGAAAAGGAAAAAAATGAAGGCTATCTGCAAACTGTGTAACTCTTTCTAAAAGGAAAGCAGTTGGTATATAAGAACTGAAAAGACCAAATGATGCCAGTTCAGAACCACCCTGAAGGAAAAAATTAGTTCCCAGTTGCAGGTGGGGAAACATGCCTTACCTATATGATGTGGCTAGCAAAAAAGCAAAGTTGAGTTCTGATTGCACATTCTCTGATGTGTCCACATTCTTTGTGTGGATGGCCACCCACCACGCTACACTGCACCAGTGATTTTCAATAAGAGTGTTAAGCTTGCATGGAAGATAAATATTTACTTTGAACCAATGCTTTTCATAATTACATGTTCCCAGAAAAAGACTGCTTCTAAGGACAATGGAAATGTCACGTACTTTAGAAGTTTGGTGTGTGTGTGTCTATGCATGTATGTGTGCTTCAGTTCTTTTGTGCAGAAATACTCCTGGTATAGAAGAAATTGCTTTGTCTTCAAATAATAGGTCCTTTTGTTCAGATTTTATGTATACATTAGTCATTTTCCTTTACTTATAAAGAAAAAATATCTTTAGGTTTTAAATATCATTTTGTGGTTAAATTCCACCTAATGCATTGAATGTTTTTGTCTTTCAAATCTCATTTCATCTGTTTCATTTTAGAAATGAAATTTAGCTAGGAAAATAAGGTTGATTGTAATATAAATTTTTTAAAAATTTATCATCTATGAGCTATCTCATCATATAGAATCCCCACTTTACATTGTGAGAGGATCTGGGTTGAAGCCATTGGTACTACGCAGGAATATTATGTACAATATTAAGGAGAGCTTCAAGAATGGTGGGGCTAGGCTCCTAAGCTGAATATGGGCCCCAGACCAAATCAAATCAATGGGGTTTACAGTCAACAATATTTATACCCCTTTCCCATATTAGGGAGCTACTCTCTTCCTTGATCCAGCTTTCTGTTCTTTTTCCAGCTGTGATATCATCTCCCCAGACAATAAATTGGATCCACCTGCATATCAGATTTCAGGCTTGGGGGGGGGATTAAAAGAAAAAAAAACTAGTATAGCTACAGGCCCTTTGGAATATAACTAAAATATGCCTACTAGCTATCTACAAAATCAAGTACCCCCCCCCAACTCCTCATCTCCACTATTTCAGCCTTTAGGTTCATGATTCGCCAACAATTTGTTTTGGCTTAGTATGTTAACTCTCTTTTCAGCCACCAGGTTCCAGATGCTAGCATGATGCCGACCAGACTTCTTCCTTGGACAGACTACCCTACCAATGTGTCCTGGAGCTCCACTTCCCCAGAGCCCTTCCTCCTAGGGAAAGAGAGAGGCAGGTTGGGAGCATGGATCGACTTGTCAATGCCCATGTTCAGCGGGGAAGCAATTACAGAAGCCAGACCTTCCACCTTCTGCATCCCACAATGACCTTGGGTCCATACTCCCAGAGGATTAAAGAATAGGAAAGCTATCAGGGGAGGGGATGGGATATGGAGTTCTGGTGTTGGGAATTGTGTGGAGTTGTACCTCTCTTATCGTATGGCTTTGTCAGTGTTTCCTTTTTATAAATAAAAGAAATAAATAAATAATTTAAAAAAGAATGATGGGGCTATACCAAAGTAACTTTCTCATTCTCCTTTACTTTCTATCTCTATTTGAAATTAAGAGGAAAAAAAGAGTTTGTGGGAGTGTGTGGAATTATACAGGTTCAAGGCTCTGGCACCACCACCAGCAACAACAGAATACAATGGACCAGGAGTTAGCTCGTAGTTCACCTGGTACAACATACATGTTACCATATGTTAGGACCAGAATTCAAGCCTCCAACATCACATGAGCACCATGAATAAGAGGAAGCTTCTTTATGAGTGGCAAAGTAGTGTCATAATGTCTCTCTTCTCTCTCTTCGAGCTGTGATTTGAAAGATGGAGAAAAATAAGAGTCCACTAGGAACCATGGTTTCAGGCAAGCACAAAACCCTGCAAAGTTCCAGTGGCAAGAAAAATTAATTATGGATTTTAAAAATAGTGGATTGCTTCTTTCTAACACAAACCAAACTACATTTGGCCACAACAACTTCTGATTTGCATAGGATTCGTGTATTGTTCAGGATATGGGATGTGAGTTATGACAACAAACAACCCCCAAAATGCAATGGTTCAAGTTTAGTTGTTACTAATATGATAGTAGCTCTCCTAGTGGCTTCTCTTCAAATGGTTACTCAGGGACACAAGCTCTTTCTTTTTACCATTACATTATAGATAACCTCCAGGCTTGCCACAAATGAAAAAGAAATAGCAAGTAGGATAGTGCAGATGCACATATAGCCAACTCTATTAATGGAATGTTGTCAACTTCTACCCCCCCCCCATTTTATTGGTCAGAATTTAATTATGTTATCCTAATCCAACTACAAAGAAAGGTTGGAAATATGGCCACTCTGTAAATTCAGGGGAACAAATAAGATTGAAATGCATCTAATTAGTATCATCTACAACAGATTAGAAGCCCATTTTTTCCTATTACAATAAACACTAGCAAATTTTGAAGTCAGATCTATATTTATCCTTTCTGAATGATCAAATACATCAACTGGAATGAAGAGTTTTCAGTGAATTTTCTTCTATCATTTCTTTTACTTATAAAGTATTACTCTCTATTTCAATTTGATCAGACTGAACAATGACAGATAGAGGCTAAGAGAAAAATTAGGGGCCCTGGCAGTGGCACACATAGTTAAGTGTAAATAGTCCTCTGTGGAAGGACCTGGGTTTTAGCCCCAGCTCCCCACTTGCAGCGGGATGCTTCACAAGTAGTGAAGTAGACCTATCTTTATCTTTATCTTATCTATCTTTCTCCCTCTCTAGTTCCCCCTTCCCCTCTCAATATCTCTCTGTCCTATACAATAAAGTGGAAAGAGAGAGAGAGAGAAAGGAGAGAGAGAGAGAGAAATGGGAAAAGTGGCTACCAGGAGTAGTGATTTCATACAAGCCCCAGTGATAAACCTGAAGACAAAGAAAAAGAAACTACATATTTACTGAGGTTCAAAATGAAGAAGCAAAATCTCAGAAAAGTTAATGAAATATTCAAGACTATGAAGAAACAGAGTTTAATAAAATAAAATAAAATAAAATCTTGTCAATTATAACATGAACAGAACCAGAAGGGATTATAGTAAGTAAAATAAGTCAAATGGAGAAAGACATATAGTGAATGATTTCACTAATATGTGGGGTATAAGGAAACAAAACAATGGAATAGAGACCACCAAATCAAAACAATGCCCCAGATTCTGGTTATAAAAGTGACATTACTAGAAAGGGAGGAAAGAAAAGGGCCAAAGGGGAGAGGGGTCCTATGGTCCATAGGGGAGGGGTATTAGTATATTGGTGTTAGATGTGATAATGGCATGATGTGGTGTGAAACTGTACTCCTGAAACATACTCAGTACTTCAGAATATAATTGCACCGATTCTTCAAAGGATATAGCTTTATCTATGCCTTTTCCTAAATTCTAAATCTCTAAGCTGATCCAATTACATTTGTTTGGTTTTGTAGTCAGAGCACTGCCCAGCTCTCTGGCTTAAGGTGATATCTAGAATTGAACCTGAACCTCAGAGCCTTAGGCATGAAAGCCTTTGACATAAGCACTATGCTATCCCCCTGTTTCTTGTGATCCAATTCTTAAAATAAATAAATGGAAATTTAATAGTGATTTTTAAATTATAAGATAACAGGGATGTAATTCTACACCATACCCACTACCAGAATTCTGAGTCCCCAACCCCCTCCAGCAGAAACTGCAATAGCTCTCCCAAGGTTACAAATATGGGTTGACTTTATGTCTATATCTATATTTATGGCTGTATCTATATCCATATCCATATCTAGATTTGTATCTGTATGATACATATATTTTTTGCCCATTTTTTTCTATGGTCCTGTCTTCACTTCCTTGTTGTGAGCCCAACAGGAGTTTGGGACTATTAGCATGCGAATGACATCAGCCTGAGGCTGGACACACACAGAAGGGAATGTATAAAAGCAGGGGACTTGCGGCAGGTCACTCTCTTTGGCTGCTGCTTCATCTTGGCAGAGGTGCTCCAGGTCCCCACCATGGCTACTTCTCCTGGGAACTGAACACATGTGACTCTGCTAGCCAGTAAACTTTTAAGACCCCTCTACAGCCATGAGCATACCTCAGCTGATAATGGTTTATCTTTTGGGACTGAACTTTCTATAAGTATACTCAGACTTAATGGACCTAGCGTACTCTTTTTATTATTATTACTGTTGTGGTTATTATTGTTGTTGTTATTGATGTCTTCATTGTTGGATAGGACAGAGAGAAATGGAAAGAGGAGGGGGAAGCAGAGGGGGAGAGAATGACACCTGCAGACCTTCAAACTGCTTGTGAAGCAACGCTTCTGCAGGTGGGGAACTGGGGGCTGGAACCGGGATCCTTATGGACCCAGCGTACTCTTAACCCCTGATGATAATTGCTTATTTTGCCTTTTACCCATTTCACCCTAATAAAACCTTCTATTGTTTAAACCTGCTCTCAGCTCCCTGCTGTGAATCATTAAACAATGAAGCCCTAACCCCTTTTAAGTTAAAGTTACAATACTTCCTTTCTAAGCCACACCTACACCTATCACTACTTCCAAGAGCCCTTCCTTTTTCCTCTTCTCTCTAAAATAAAAGAAATATTGCCTGGGTTCCTTTGGGATTTTCCAGTTCACTTCCCTATCAGAGATGGTATAAAAACAAAAGATTCCTGGTGAGAGGGAATCCAACTGGTAGCACCACGGGTTAGGCTCAGGTGTCAAGGGTTAGGCTCAGATGTCACAAAGCACAAGATTCCTAGTGAGAAACCTTTTGGGTCCTAGTGGAATTGTGGTTCAGAGCTCTCAGTTATCCTGGCCTATCATTTTCCCCTCTGGGAATATGGGCCAGAATTCTTTTGGGAGAACAGAAGAAAGGAGTTCTGGCTTCTGTAATTGCTACTCCATTGGACATGGATGTTGGCAAGTCAATCCATACCCCCAGCCTGTTTCTGTCTCTCTTGTATTGGGGTAGGACTCTGAAGAAGTGAGGTCCTGGGACACATTGGTGAGGTCAGTTGCCCAAGGAGGCCCCTGACTCAATTCTTATTCAACAATTTTACAAGGATTCACAAGCAATGGAGTTGGTTTTCATATTTAAAAAATCACTGATATTTTGAGCTTCACTTTAAGGAGCATTAGAACTTCTTTATAGTTTTCAAACATAGGGTACACAATGTCCACAGTTCCTTACTCAGTTGCATTTCAGACATCAAGTGTCAGTGAAATCCTCAGTATGAGGATTCCACTGTTAAACCTGTTAGAGCACCTGTTCTACTTTATTCATATCTCTCCCAGCATCCTTTCTAACTACTGAATTTTAAGATATAATTTAAAAACGAGAAAGCATTTAAAAAGGAAAAATCATGTCTCTTCCACTCAAGTGAAAACTGGAATAGTGGCATTATCATTCATTCACTTCTATTTATCCCTATCTTCATAGAGTGCTGTTTATCAGTGATTCTTAAATTACTTTATAGGCTTAGTATAATGTCTGCATGACAGTGCTTTTAGACAATGTACTGTAGTAACTGTAAAACCAAGACTTTATAAGTTAAATAATTTATCTGAGATATATACATAGTAAATGATGAACTTCTGATTATAAAGACTAGGATTTTCTAGATGCAACACTGAGTAGAATATCTGTTCTGATTTTTGTGATTTATCTATAAGGGCATGTTAAATGATGAGTCCTAGATCTCTAATATTTCCATCTAGTATCAATAAATATGCTCAGAAAGAAATGGCTCCATATTCTAATTCAACCTTAGCTTTAATGCTAAGACTGGAAAAATTTAATTGGTCTTTTTTTTTTTAATTCTATGTGGCTATTTTGGAAAACAAAATTTATATGTTATATAGTTTGCCACCACACATCAAACTTAGTGTTTTAGATATTTTCTTTAGACTTTACAGTAGCCCTTGTAGTTGTTTTAAAGATGAAGAAAGTAGGCTTAGAAAATATAACATGATTGTAGAAAATGTGCAGGGTTTGGTAGAGTTAGGATTCAAACACATGTCTGCCTCTAGAAGTCAGACTTGTTATGACATATGATTGTACACTATCTTCAAATCCATTCAATTATCTCTGATATTCACAAGGCTGAATGGTTTTTATGGCATTTGATGATTTAAGTTTGGCATAGCAGAGACTATTACCTATACCTACCTCCACCTTCCACATTTTTATACGCATGAGGACAGATATATCTTCAGAGGCAGTAAGAGATTTATGTTCCATTTCCCCTTTTCATATTTCTTCTCATAAAACATCTATATGTGTTAACACTGTTAAATAGGAGTTGCATTGTTTCTATGTGCCCATTTAGGTTGCATAAGAATCTTAAAATCTTTAAAAGTAATAACAAGACATATATATTCCAAATATTACCAAGTAAATTTTTAAAGAAACAGATGGAAAAAAACATTTTCCTCTTACATTCAGAGTTGTACATTAGATGATCTTAACAACAAATGCATCATTCTTGTGATCAAGAAACTGAAAATCATGAGAAATTATAAATCATAAAATCTACAGCTCATAGATCAAGGGGAAGACCACAGCAAGAGTTTGTGGCATTGTCAAATATTCATTTTATAAAAGAACTTCCCCCTTCTTTTTAACTGTGGTCTCTCTTGTAAAACGATTGTGTGTGTGTGTGTGCGCGCACATATGTGTGTGTGTGTGTGTGTGTGTGTGTGTGTGTGTGTGTGTGTGTGTGTGTGTGTGTGTGGTGTGTGTATGATAGAGTTTAGTTTCAGAATAAAGTAGATAAAAATAATTTTGGCACTTGTGGTTTAAAAAATCCCTTGGTATGTTTCCATTACATATTGACAACAGATTAAACGAGATGAGCTAATTGGAACGACAATAATCATATCATAAACAAAAGAATTTTTTATCATTTGATTAGTGGTTTAGGGCAGTTGTTGACACATGTATACAGTTTCTCATCTCCCCACTAAAGTTCTTTGCAGGTCAATCTTACCAACAACTTAGGTTCCTTTACATCATGCAACAAGACCCCCAAGGTTCTCATCACCCCTACCCTTTTACTCCTTCCACTAACTCTTTTGTTTTGGTGCAATACACCACATCCAGTCCAAGTTTTGCAAATAAAAGCATTCTTAAATGCCTCAATTTTGGAGAATACTTATATTACATTTTTACAGTAAAACAGGTTGCCTCTGCTCAAGTATTTGTTTTCTATGGGTTACTAGAATTGTTATTAAATTTATTTACTAAACTAGTATTTCATTAGCACCCCGTTATGGGTTTCGTGTATAAGTCCTGTGCTTTATGTGTATTCCAAGGATAAAATTAAGTTAGTGCCTTGAGAATTTTACTACTTAATAGTGGATGACACAAGAACAGGTATGTGAATAGATTCTTATGATTTTTCTAATAGAGCTCAATTTAAATCAAGACAGCATAGTATGGTTATGCTAAGAGGGAATCTTGGATCTTGCATTTACTTCTGTGTGACCTTGGGAAAGTAATTAAAACTTACTGGGCCTCTGAAGTACCCTCCACCAAGCAGTCAAAGGATATTTTCCATTGATGTTAGTCTTAGTCATCGACCTGCTTGGGTAAAGGACTGTTAGGAGACACAACATGAGCAAAGGCTCTAAATGAGCTGTATGCCTGACTTGGCCTCTCATACCTTTGCCATCTGTCCTGAGGAGAACATGTCACAGGTAGCTGCAGATCCAAGGTGAATGAACAAACAGGTAGGACAGTTTTGAGTCTAATGTGGCCTAGAGTCAAGCTTTGCAGAGCTCGGGGAGAGAAGCAGATTTTTGAACAATAAAGCACACACACACTCAGCTATAAGCCAACTGAGATCTTGAGAGGGATAGGTACACATCAAAATGAAATGAATGCACTTTGTATCAGAATAAGAAAAAAAATACTTTCAAAAGAATAGAGGGCACTGGCTTTCTCTTTTTCTCTATTAGCTTTGGATGCATACATATTTAGAAAATGACAGTTTTGCAGGCTTTAGATAACATCAGTGTGAAATATTCCTTTTGCTGTCTGAGATGGGTAAAATAAGAAATTCAGAATCAGGTAGTTAACGTGTACTCCCAAAGTTGTTGAAGCAAGTTTTAGGGAGAAAAAACTTTTTTTTAAGTTTTGAATATCTAGATCTGGGCCATTAAAATCATTTAATAAAATCAAGTGTAAATTAATTTTAAAAATATCTGTACTGAAGTAGCCTTACTAGATAAGGATAACTGCCTAGATATTTGATTTTTGTTTACTTCTATAAATTTTTAAATAATGAAATGTAGTGTGCCTGAAAGGTCCTTCAAATTTACCAACCACAAGCCTAGGAAAGTATGTCATTTTTCCCTTGGTTTTATTCTCTCTCTTCACATCATCATGCACATAATAAAACATTTGGAGAAGTTTTGAAAAGGAGAGAGATGAAACATCCCAAAAGGTCAAAAATCAATGATCTTTTTACAGATGGGACTCCCGGGAAACCCACATACTTTGCTTTTTGTCAAGGTCTCAGACTGCTGCTTGAATATTTGGGTTTTGATGATATAAATCAATAATTTCTTTCAGGGAGGTTCTCTTGGGAACAAGAGATGCTACCTTTGAAATACTGAATAATCTCTGCCAGTGCAGGAGGGGTTTCTAAGAATTCTCTGTAACTGTGCATTGTTACTTCATAGGCAAGAATTAAACTTCAAGAAAAAAATAATTGTTCACTTTAAGAGAGACTACCTTAGGCTGGCAAAGGGGTGGAAGATGAAAAATTGTGTATGCTATTAAGGGAAGGAAACAGTAATAAATTCTCAGCATATGATATAGAGAAAGAAAAAAAAACTCCTTAGACTTTAACCTTTGGATTTTATCTTAAACAGATAGTCTGTTGTTGTGAAAGATGTAATCTTATGAGTCAACCAGGGGAGATGAGTGAAATTAACTGTATAAATTCATAAATCAAACACCGCAGTCCAAATGATTTTAGCAGAAATGATTTAGTGATACTGAATGACATTTAAGGTGCAGTTAAAATAGTAGATTACAAACTGTTACCAGATACACATGCAGCAATCACCTTCTTACAAAGTGTAATTAGACATGACAAGCACAAGAAAGACAGAAAACTATCAGCAGAGATCATCTCTGGTTGTGGAACTGTGAAAGATTTTCTCTTCCTGATCTGTACTCTTATTTTCTTTCTTCTCAAATGTACTACAATGAATATGTATACATCTTTATAATTAATGGGTATAAGAAGGGCCAAGCAGTGATGCTTCCATGTCAGTGCACATTTACCAGCACGGGTTAAAGTCCCTGGTCCGCAAAGGCAGCGGGAAAACTGCATAAACAGTGAAGCAGTGCTGCCGGTGTCTATTTCCCATTCCCCTCCTCAATTTCTCATTGTTCTATCAAATAAAAGAAAGAATGAAAGAAATAGTATGAGAAATAGTACTTATTTATTTACTTGTCAGAGAGTGAAAACTAGAGTGTCACTCTGGCATAAGCAAGGCCTGGCAGGGATCAAACCTAGGGTCTCATACCTGCTAGTCCTGAGATCTCCTTGTTTGCAGAAGTACTACTTTAAAAAAATATACCATGGGTTGGATAGCTCACTGGGTAAAGTATTTGAGCACCAGATAAAACTCTGGCGCTGAAATTTTTTTGTCTGTCTGTCTGATTCATTCCCTCTCTCTCTCTCTCTCTCTCTCTCTCTCTCTCTCAGAAAAAGTGGCCTGGGGGCCAGGTGATGGATGCCTCACCTTGTATAGCACACCCATTATCACCATGTGTAAAGATCTGGATTCAAGATTTCAATCATGATCTGTAATAGGGAAGGAGTCAAGTGGTGAAGCAATGCTGTGGTTATCTCATCTATCTCTCTATCTACATATTTATATGTCTGTCTATCATCTACCTGTCATCTGTCTATCTCTCCATCACCCCGTCTATCAAACAAAACGAGAGAGAAAACTGTCACCAGGAATGATGGAGTTGTGCAGGCGCCATACCCCAGTGATAATCCTGTTCAGAAAAAGAAGGAGGAGAAGGAAGAAGAGGAGGAGGAGGAGGAAGAGGAGGAGGAAGAGGAGGAAAAAAGAAAGAGAAGGAGGAGGAGAAAGTGGTCCAAAGGCTAGGCAATGGTACAATAGTCATTCACATATGTTATCATGTGGAAGAACTCAGTTTCAAACCATTGGTCCCCCTTCATATGCAGTAATGAAGCACTGTAGGTATTTCTCAACTTCTCTATCCACCCCCTCTCAATATCGCTCTCTGTCTCTATCAAAAAATAAAGAAAAAAGGGGATGAGAATAGCTACTGGTAGCAGTGGATTCAAGCACAGAGCATCAACAATAATTCTGGTGGGGGGGGGGGGAAACCTCACTTGAGAGGATGCCTGTTTTACCATACATGCAAACCAAGTTCAAGCCCATCTCTCAACACACTGGGGGAAGAGTCAGTGTTAAGGTCCCTCTCTCCTTTTCTTCCTCTTCCTCTCTTTCCATCTCTATCTGAACAAAGTTGACCCAAAGTGGTAAAGCTTCAGCAATACAAAAAAAGAGAGAGACAGAGAGAAGAAGAGAGACAGAAGAAAGAAATATTTTCAAACACCATCAAATATCCACTATGGAAGGAAGACAAAGGACCCTTAGCTGAGAACTATTATCTTAACCACATATGAATGTATCCATGCAATTCAATTTTCTTTCAGTTTGAATCTAAAATGGGGATCTGTGACTAAAGATTACATGTTTCTAAATTTCTAGTTCCATATAAAATCAAAACAGGAGGTAAGGAAGTGAGGGGTTATGTCAGTTTGTTGCATTCAGTCCCCTTGATGCATGTGAGGTGAAGATAGCATTCAACAGGAAGAAACCAGTCTTTGTCTCTCCAGTTTTCTCCCACACATCAGTTCATTGCTTTACTCCAAAGACCACATGTTGTTCTGAGGTCCTGTGTACACCAAAGAAGCCCTCATAGGACAGTGAGGCATAAGAATGTGACATTGGAAGGAGGACTTTGTATGCCTGAACAATTTGGATCTCCTCCTTAAATATTTTTTAAGAGATGGGCAGAAATTAATAGGGAAGGGGAATAGAGAGGAAAGAGAAAAAGACACCTGAAGCACTGCTTCACTGCTCCTGCAGTTGGGGACCAGGGACCTGAACCAGGGTCCTTGCACACTGTGACATCTGTAATCCCTGATCCCTCCCTTTGTGTATAACCTATAAAATTCAGGTGTTTTTGTATCACAAGAAAAGAAGGTTATTGATCCAAGATTGCACACCTGAATCTAAATTCTGATTCTGACATATTCAGAATATTTCATTCTAGTAAGCCTTCATCTCTGTTTTCACTTTCCCATTTGAAAGCATATAGATAGACAGATAGATAGATAGATAGATAGATAGATAGATAGAGGTATATATACATAGATATATTCATATTATTTTATTGGTGGGTTAATGGCTTACAGTACAGTCTCAACAAGAAACAAAAACATATGTTGAATAGTATTCTGCCTACAACAAGAGGTTATATAGAGGTCCTTTTTCCAGCCATGACATCATCTCCACAGACAATAACTTGGATCCACTTGCATATCAGATTTCAGGTTCAAGGTAAAAAAAAAAAAAAAACAGGTCCTTTGGAATAGAACTAAAATATGCCTACTAGCTATCTACAAAATGGAGAGAACCTCCCCCCCTCAACTCTTCATCTGCATTATTCCAGCCTGGAGGTTCATGATTGGTCAACAATTTGTTTGGTTTTGTATGTTAACTCTCTTTTCAGCCACCAGTTCCAGATGCTAGCATGATGCCAGCAAGATTTCCCTGGACTGACAACCCTACCAATGTGTCCTGGAGCTCCAATTCCCCCAGAACACTGCTCCACTAGGGAAAGAGAGAGGTAGGCTGGGAGTATGGATCGATCTGTCAACACCTATGTTCAGTGAGGAAGCAATTACAGAAGCCAGACCTTCCACCTTCTGCATCCCACAATGACCTTTTGTCTATACTCCCAGAGGGTTAAAGAATAGGAAAGCTATCAAAGAAGGGGATGGAATATGGAGATCTGGTGGTGGGAATTGTGTGGAGTTGAACCCCTCTTATCCATATATGGTTTTGTCAGTGTTTCCTTTTTATAAATAAAATAAAAAAAATTTAAAAAGAATTCTTTCTGTTCAAATTCAAAACATGAAGGAAACATCAAGAAATATTATATATGAACATGAAGGAAATTTTATTTTTACTATATAGTAGAGGAATTTTACCTCTAAAACCAAGAAAATATATAGAACTTCAATTTGCTTGCATATATTGAATTAGGAAACTGGGTAGGAAGCCAGTTTTTTTATTTTTTGCCATCAGGATCATCACTAGAGCTCTGTGTCTGCAGAATTACTCTACCACTTCTGGTGGCTTTTGAAGTGAAAGACAGAGAGAAGTACAGAGGGAGAAAGAAACAGAGAGAAGGGAGGAGAGACATCTGCAATGCTGTCCCACCACTCTTGAAGCTTCCTCATTGAAGGTGGGAACCAGAAGTTTAAACCCAGGTCCTCAGTAGTGTGCATACTCTATCGGATGTAAGGCCAATGTCACCCATCCAAAATTAACAATCTTTTCTTATGTCGTAGCATTTTCAAATAAGTGAAAATGTGGAGTACAACAGGGATCTAAAAACTGAAAGGGACACAATTTATCCATGCTAACAAATGACTACAAGTACTCGTCATTTGTTGATGGGAAGCTGACGTTTTTAAAAACCAGACACTATTATGAGGCTCTTCAATTACTACCATGTTTCTGCTATCAAAATCTGTTAATGTTTGGTCAATCAAATTGCTGCCATTATAATGGGCAGCCATCAGATTCAATTAAACTGAAGTCACAATATCACTTTGAAATTGACGAATAAATAAATTGGTACTTTTGCCCTATGGTCTTTCTTTATCCTTAAAAACAATATAGAAGTATTTAGAGTATTCTGCTAGCCAGCATTTCAGTGTTGATTTGTAATAGACACATTTGAAAGGAGCAAATGTCAACATTTATGTCCTTCTGCACATTTCTCTCTGCAATTGCCATTGGCAGCACAAAGACATTTTAAAAAGGGTATGTAAGTAACATGGGCTCACTATTTATCAAACATGATTTTACAGATCTCACCACTCAGAAAGTTGACTTTGGTAGTCTACAATCCACTAACTATCTCACAGGCATTATGGATCAGGAGGAAAAAATAAATCAGCAAGTTTTCCACACCTTGATAAATAGAACAGAATGCTCTTGGAATGAGGTTGAGAGGTAATAAAAGTTGTGACAATAAAAAGCTAGCTTGGAACTGGCACACCCATTTGAGGGCACAGTTACCCAGGTTTGAGTTCCTGCTGCTCAAGTAGTGAAGTAGGCCTGCAGGTGTCTATTTTTCCCTCTCCCTCTCTTGTCTCTGCCTCTCAATTTCTTTCTGTCTTATCTAATAAAAATAGAAAGAAGCTGTGAAATATCTTCTCAATTAAAAAATGCACAACTATCTTTATTAATATATTATTTTTACTTTGACTAAATCATTCCACAATGATTTGCCATATATACACACACACACACACACACACACATATATGCACATATTTGTGGTTTGCAAATTTTAAGGCTCCGTGCCTGAGCAGTGATCTGGCTTGTTGATCTGGCTTGTCTATTTATCTCTCTCTCCTCTCTTTCTCCTCTCTCTCTCTCTCTCAATCTCTCTCTCTCTCTCTTTCATAAAAAATATATTTAAGCTAAAATAAAGAAATGAAGATTTTTAAAAAATAGAATCAAGAAAGGAAAAATAATGGCCACCAAGAGTGGTGGATTAGTAGTGCTGGCACCAAGTCCCAGAAATATCCCTGTAGGCAATAAAAAATATTAACAATAAGTTATTTTAAAAAGGAAAACTAATTCAAGACTGGTGCTGGATTCTTTCCTTTTCTCTGGTAGAAAATACTTGCTGTCACCTTCAGAATTTCATGTGTGTTACTGAATGTATCTGAAACTTCAACCAACCCTCACCTCTGCACAGGTTACATCTACCCATCTTCCTCTAAATAGCATCAGTCCATCATCAAGGCTCTGCTTTCAAAGATGTTCTGCTCATCCTCCAACTCAGCCCCCATGCCTGGGTTGTGTTTCATATCTCTGAATTCTAGCCTTCTCTTTTTATAATATTCATGACCCTCTAGTATAATTGCCAATAATTCTGTTTTCCAGAACAAAATAAAAGAAGGAAAATTTTATCTTTCCAGTATTTTGCACAACATGCAGCAAAATGGTAGATTTTGAATATAATACTGGTTATTCTAACATATACCATAACCTGCTTCAACATATAATTTTCGGTATTAGTTTTATTTCTTATTTAGGATAACATCCCCAAAGACATAATCATTTAAGATAACAATTATTCATTGCTCTGGGGTTTCTATTAATCTAGCCTCATCATTCAGGTCTGGGCTAGTTCCACTCATCCCTATTAGAATCTCCAATGAGTCGACAGTTATCTACAGGCTAGCAGATATCTGCAATTACTGCAGGAATTCTTCACAAGGTAGTTGGAGGGTTACCAAGATCAGCAAAGGGGAAAAGAAAAAAAAAAGACCCCATTATACACAACTATGTTTCCATCAGAGACATCCTATTGGCCACAGCAGGACACATGGCCCAGACACTTCAGGGAGCACAACAGTGAGAGGCGAATAAATTATATTCCAGCACTGCAACTTCCCGCATTTTTGTTTCTCAACATCCTCATAATTGATTACTATGCTTTCTTTTGTCTTCAGATATCCCCATGTCTGCTAACATGACAGCCTCCTCTCATCAATAACAAATACAATTATGGCTGTGCTCATTATTACTTACAATCACTTACTGTTGGGAACACGTTGTGGTGGGAAAGAGAAGAGGAAATCATTTTGAAGCAGCTTGCTAAATACATTATGCATCTCCTACTAGGCCATTCTCTGGGAGCAGAAAGCACTCACTTTGCAAGATTTTTTAAATACAGTTGCTTGCACTACCAAAGCAAAAGTATGTATATTACTTAAAATATGTCTATTCACGCATTACCTTTCACTTGTCTAAGCCTCTTTCCTTAACTCCTTGATTAAACAAACTTGTGACAATATAGCATGCACCTCCAGCAGTGACTTCTCAGTCACTAATTCCCAATGCAACTTGTTTGGCAAAGCTGATTAAAAATAAAAGTCTGTTATTTTAAACAGCTCCCTCCCTTTCTCCACCCATACTAAATCCCTTTCATTATCCAGCTTTCCTTCCCCCAAGAAATCACAGGGAGTATTTACAGCCTTAAGTCTCTTAAGCCAACTTCAACTGACCATGTCAGCCTGTGTGCATGAGCTTACTTTGGAGAAAGCCCTGAAACATAGAAGGATATGTTTACTAAAATGCGGCTCCCTGGGGAGGAGCCAGGCACATCTGTAATTCTAAGGAAAGCATAATGAAGAAAAACTGGTGGCATCCTGAATGGCTCACAGCTGTTCTGGAAGCTGATAAATAAGATACTCGACAGGATATCCCTAATTGGAGCCAGTTTTTCTTAAGTGGATACACAACACAGTCCAAGACTGGGTGTTGGAACACTGATAGTCTTGTTCATATATAACTTGTGTTGTCTTGTAAACACATCCAGTTTCAAACGGCACTGCCTTGTCTTTCTTCAAAAAAAGAAAAAAAAAGTTCACTTCGTCAATTTTTTTCACACTAATTAGAGGCAGGTTAAGATTATTTTTTTCATAATGTTTTTCTCTACAGAAAAATCCTTGGGTTTATTACCAGTCTCCTTTCATTCTTGTGCTCCTTCTCTTCCTTTTTGTCTTTCTGTCAATTCCTCCTGTTTCTTTCATGTTCTTTTTCTCCCATTCCTCCTTTTAATTCTTCCTGTCTTTGGAAGTGTCAGTTCTTCCCTGCTTAGATCAAAAGCCTTGAATTAATTATTCCCTTTCAGACCTAATGCAGGTATTCATTTCCTCCAAAATGACCTTGCAGCCCTTTTGAGAGAATGCCTGTGATAGTTCAATTTTCATCTAAAATAACTTTTAATAAGAAAAAGAGATATCATATACAGAAAAAGACCTTAGTGCTTTCTTTACAAAATTGTATTGTTACAAAAGTAACTGGAAGTTACAAAAGTAACTTTCTTATTCTGGGTGACAACCCCACCCACCCATTTGGGTAGAAGATGGCAGTACTCTAGAGAGGAGTGACTTGATAATTCCTCTCCTACTACTTGCCATGTACCTTGGCATGAGCACTGTTCTCTAGCAGAGGACTATTAGAAAACTGACTTTGAGATTATTTAAGAACAGTATGGCTAGGAAGGTTGTTCGGCACATACAATGCACGCTTTACAGTGGGGGTGGGGGGTGGGGGGGTCATGTTGATCCCCAGTACTATATGGAAGTTCTATGAGTGGCACCAAAGGAACTCTATAGATATGGTGAAGGAGTGCTTTCTCTCTCTCTCTCTCTCTTTCTCTCTCTCTCTCTCTGTCTTCCCTTTCTTTATATACCTTCTCTTTCTCTCAAAAATATAGAACAAAAGTTGAGAGTAAGGGAGCTATATCCACATTAGAGCATATGAACTTGCATGTGTAAAATCTCAGGTTTGATCCCTAGCACCACAGGTACTAGAGCTGAGTCATGCTCTGCTCTCTGTCTAGTTCCTTGTCTCTCTCATAAAAATTAATGAATAAATAAATATTTTTTAAAAAACTGAAAAAATTTGGGTTGGAAAGGTAGGCCAGTGATATCATTCAAATATATATATATTATGTATATATATATATATATACATTATATATATATATTCCTACATTCATACACAGCACCAATAAAATAGCAATACTAATAGACTATATAAAACTCACTGTGTTGGGAGTCAGGCTGTAGCGCAGCGGGTTAAGCGCAGGTGGCGCAAAGCACAAGGGCCAGCATAAGGATCCCGGTTCGAACCCCGGCTCCCCAACTGCAGGGGAGTCACTTCACAGGCGGTGAAGCAGGTCTGCAGGTGTCTATCTTTCTCTCCTCCTCTCTGTCTTCCCCTCCTCTCTCCATTTCTCTCTGTCCTATCCAACAACGACAACAACAATAATAACTACAACAATAAAACAACAAGGACAACAAAAGGGAATAAATAAATATTAAAAAAAAAACTCACTGTGTTATCTCCTCATGTGTGAAGTACAAGAGAGGACAAAAAGAAAACTCAGAGCTTTTTAAAAAATATTTATTTATTTATTCCCTTTTGTTACCCTTGTTGCTTTATTTTTGTAATAATTATTGTTGTTGTTGATGTCGTCATTGTTGGATAAGACAGAGAGAAATGGAGAGAGGAGGGGAAGACAGAAAAGGGGAGAGAAAGATAGACACCTGCAGACCCGCTTCACCGCTTGTGAAGCAACTCCCCTGCAGGTGGGGAGCTAGGGGCTTGAACTGGGGTCCTTACACTGGACCTTGTGCTTTGCACCACCTGCACTTAACCCACTGAGCTACCACTCAACTCCTTCAGAGCTTTTTTTAATAGGATACTTGTCTTGTTCCTATAAATGTAGTCTGTTATCAGCTCCTATTTAAGTCAAGTAAATACTGTACAGTATTTATTTCTAGAAATGTTCATTGTCACAGTAACATCCCCTTCCCCACATCTTTCTCTACGAGAGAGTATATATCAATTCTATACAGAATATTTCTACCCTTCACCCCTGGTTTGAAATACAGTTTGAATCTTAGCACTGAAACTTCAAGTGAGAACCAAGAAGAGCTTCAACTGTCTGAGCTATAGTGTCTTCCAGCAAATGTAATGAACTATAATGATGATATTTGCATAATTTCTTTACCCTTCAGAGCTCCAAGATAGAAGTGGGGGGGGGGTGGTGTGAAGCTTCCATTCTTCTGCAGTATTCATTGTACTTATAATGTGGAGACAAAATTAGGATCTCCATGAATAGGTAACTGCTAAACATAAGGATTAGTGTGAGATGAAGCTAGCATTCTTTAACACATAGGCACAACCTCTCATCTCCCCTTGATTGGTGTCTAAGAGACACAACATGGTCCCAATGTCCCGTCATGGTATCTCTCCTTCCCTCCATCCCCAGAGTCCTTTGTTTTGGTGCTAAAGACTATATTGTAAACCACTAAACCCCCAATAAAATTTTAACAAATGAATAATTCTTAAAAGATAAATAAATATACCTAAAATAGATTTACTAGTTTTTATCAAAATAGAGACCCCAAATCTCATCTGCAATATTCCTACCTTTAGGTTCATGATTAGTCAACAATTTGTACTGCTTTCTGTCTTAGCTCTTTTTCAGCCACCAGGTTTCAGATGCTACCATGATGCAAACTGGACTTCACTGGGCAGACGAAGCCACCAATGTGTGTTGAAGCCCCACCTCCCCAGATCCCTGCCTTACTAGGCAAATAGAGAGACAGGTTGGGAGTATGGATCTAAGTGCCAACGCCCACGTTCAGTGGGGAAGCAATAACAGAAAGACCTTCCACCTTCAGCACTCCATAATGATCCTGAGTCCATATGCCCAGAGGGATAAAGAATAGGAAAGCTATCAGGGGAGAGGATGGGATACAGAGTCCTGTTGGTGGGAATTGTGTGGAACTGGACCTCTCTATTCCTATTGTCTTGTCAGTTTTTCCATTTTATAAATAAAAATTATAAAAATTAAAAATAAATAAACATAAAAGCTAACATTCTTCTGGCACTGATTCCCTTTTCCCAAGTCCCCATATGAAATATTTTCTGGTAAAACAAAATAAATTTAACTTTGAGACAGCAATAGAGTCTATAGTTTTCATCCATTCATCAGTCATCAAAGCAGTATGGTGTTCCAGATACTGTTAAAATCCTAAAGATACAGAGACGAAGATATTGCTTTCCCTTCAAGAGTTTCACATTCCTATGAACTATAGCTTGTAAACTAAGGTGAGAGAAAAGAAAACACAGTAAAGGAAAGATAGTCTTAATGGTCCTTCTTAGAATAGCTCCTTATGGTTTCAGAGATGAGGTCTTTGTGGGAAGTCACACATTTGAAGCAACACATTCCTACTTCCTCCTCCTCAATCCCCTCCCAAAAAAATAGCCAAAAATTTTTAATAACTTTTTGTTGTTATCATATCACATCTCCAGGTCAATGTTCTCAAACATGGGAGACAAAGATAAAGACAACATAGCACGAAGTTTCTCACAATGTAGTGAGGTTCAGATTCAAACTTGGGTAACACAAACAGCAAAGTAAATAATATTCCAGGTAAACTATCTCACTGGCCCTCATTTTTAATACTTATCCAAACAGGTGATGATATCTGTCCTGTATGGTCTGATTTCATGTGGCTATAATTACACTGAAAAAAAGACAGAGAGTCATTGGCTTTAGCATCTTTTAAAAAATGATCATATTTTCTTTTTAAAAAAACTTTTACTTATAAAAAGGAAACACTGACTAAACCACAGGATAAGAGGGGTACAACTTTGCACAATTCCCACATATTTTCAAGAATAGTTGTGGATTAAGGGACAGTAAGCTCTAGCAACGGATTAGCTAGGGCCAATCACCAACCTGTCCCGACAGGTTTAGAAAAAGATGTCCCTGGTGAAAAATAGAGTTGTTGTCATGCCAGCTAAGGGATAAGAGGAGAGTGAGAGAAGTGGGAATTAGTAAATACTGCTTCTATATCAATCATTATCCATAAGTATAATATTATTTACTGCCACATCTCTGAAAGTTAGAGGGTACAGAAAAACAGTTTTACTTGACATATTTTTCTCAACTGAAAAAAATTATAGAGGGTTTAGAAGAGTTAAGTGCTCTCTGACAGTATTTTCATTGAAAATGTTGCATCGCTCAAATAAAATAAAATAAACTGCTTGGCTTGCAAGGAGCAAAGATCAAATAAAATGTAGTGGTTACTACATGCTTGGTAAGTTATTTAATATCATCAAATTATCTGTGATACAAATATTATTGTTCCCATTTATAAATGAGAAAACAGAAGTTAAAGGAGAATAAGTAGCATGTATAAAGTTAATAACTAAAAAGAGGCGATAGCATATTAGGATATTGTCTTTTCTGAGACTGCATGCATCAGCTACATGAGAGTCACTTTCTGCCTTTCATCAAGCAATAACACAAGTGTTGGTTCCACTTTAATTTTAACATCCTCTGATGGGTTAAAATTAAAACAAGAACACAAGGACATTCATTATTAATTGCACAGTCATCCATTTTTCATTTGGGTAGACATAATCAAAAGCCAAGTGGTGACTTTCTCATGCACTCGTTTTTAGACTGTGTTTATGACTCTTTTAATAATGCAAATATTTATTATGGGCATCCCTGGAGAATCAAAGGTGCTCAAGAAGGAATTTCTAAATATCACGATCCACTGCCGAGTGAAAACACCAGGCTACTTCTACTGTTTAAAGGGTCAGAGCCACAGGGTCTGTCAAAAGGGTCCCTCAGCACAAAAAGAAGGCAGAAGGTTATCCAGTTTCTGGAATAAAGTAGCAGCAGGTATAATCTTCACCAACAGAGAGAGAGGAAGCATGAGGAGAAATTCTCCAAGGTGAGAAAAACTACTACACAGGCCAGAAATGGCACCAAAGATAATTACTATACAATAGACTTGAACACTATAAAGACTCAGCTTTCCAAGTATTATTTTCCGTACAAACAAATTACTGAAATTCAATGGTTGAAGGTTTACAATATATATAAATAGGCCCTGGAAACTTTAAAAAGAATAAATTTAATTTATCTACAAAAATATGAGACTAGTGATAGAAATAGGCACAGTTCATCTTTAGTCTACTAAAGATCTGGGAATTTACCCTGGAAGAGATTTTTATTAAACTAGTGAAAGGCCATTTTTCTTGAAATAGAAGTATGTAGTTATCTGGTAACAGAATAAAAATGGAATAGAATGAGCCAGGTTAGACATATGGAATCTCTCTACCTTACTACAGTAGTCACTACAGTAGTCACAGGAATACAGTTGACACACTGAATTTGAGATACATTTAACATTAAAAACAGCTAGAACTGTTGATTGATTGTTGTGATATATAAAATAGAAAGAAGTTATGGAGCTGGTTCAGCAGAAAGAGTATAGGACTTACATGTGTGATATCCCAGGTTTGGTGCCCAGCATTACATATGATAAAGCTTGCTCTCTCTCTCTCTCTCTCTCTCTCTCACTCTCTCCCTCCCTCCCTCCCTCCCTTCCTCTTTCTTCTTCTCCCTCTCCCTCTCTCTCCTTCTTTCCCTTTCTCTCTCCCTCATTCTGTCTCTCCTTCTTTCCCTCTCTCTCATTTCCTCTCTCTCCCTCCCTATCTCTCTTGTAAAATAGGTACACAAATATTAAAAATAGAAAGATAGAATGATTAAGAGCTTTCTGTTTCATATTCCTGGGAAGGTTTTGTTGAAAAAGGTAGAGACAGAAAATGGATGAGAAATAAATAAATGGTAGTTAATGGAAAATACATTATACTCCATGTTAGACTTATGTTTGATGTGCCTGGATGTATTCAGAAAGGATATATATATATATATATATCCGCCCCTGCCGCCCCGGGGGTTATCATTTAGGGCTCGGTGCTGGCAATACAAATCCACTGCTCCTGGCAGCCATTTTTTCATTTTTCCTTTTTCTTCTTCCATTTTATTTGATAGAATAAAGAGAAATTGAGATTGGATGAGGAGATAAGAGAGAGGAAGTGAGAAAGACAGATACCCATAGACCTATTCACCACTTGTGAAGTGACCCAATTGCAGGTGGGGAATAGCGGCTCAAACCTGGGTCCTTGTTCATTTCCCTGCACATAGTACTATGTGTGCTTAACCCACTGCACCACCACCTGGGCCCCCAATCTGCAGGTATTTGCCTATCACACACTATGTGTGAATAATTGAGTAGAACTAACTGACTTGTTCCAAAAATTCGTTAAGTTCAATCTTATTTTTTTTCTAATTAAGTGTTCTAAATCTCATGAGCCTCTCACATCCTGCCCTTTAAACTTCCTCAAATTTTTGAGTGTTATAAGAAACTTGAGAGCTTAGTCCAAAGAAATTTGATGAAATTTTCACAAGTCAAGCAAGAGCACAGTGAGTTCCCTATACTTTGCTCGTGTGGCTGCACAGTAGCCCTTACCCTTCTTGGTCTGAGAGATGCTGTCTTTCCACGACCAGAAAAAAAAATATCTCTGAACAAAGCTGTATGATAAGGTAATTCCACTGTCCCAAAGCTAAGTATGACATCACATTAGCTTCATAATGGGTCAAAAAGTGTCCTTCTCTGTGTTCCAGGCTGTCCTATCTGTCACACGTACTCTCTCTCTCTCTTCCCTTGACAATCATGTTGGATGAAGCTATCCTGGTAAATTGAAAAAGCAAAAAATTTGAGATGAAGACAAAAAGAATAGGGAAGGTTTCTGGAGCTGGGTAGTAGCGCACTGGGTTAAGCACACATGGCACAAAGTGCAAAGACTAACCTAAGGATCCCGGTTTGAGCTGCTAGCTCTGTACCTGTGAGGAGAGTCACTTCGCAAGCAGTGAAGCAGATCTATGGGTGTCTATCTTTATCTTTCTCTGTCTTCCCCTCCTCTCTCAATTTCGTTCTATCCTATCCAACAACAACAACAACAGCAATAATAACAAGGGCAGCAAAAACGGGGAAAATGGCTTCCAGGAGCAGTGGATTCGTGGCGGGGGTGGGGTGGGGGGAAGGGAAGGTTCCGATCTCTTACCTCCAAAGTCAGCAGAACTACATTATAGCTTTGCATGTTCGGGGTCACAAAGACCAACATCCAGGATCAAGACAGAAAAATGTCAGATTTAATTATAGTTCCTTGCATGTAGAGTAAGAATTTTTTGTTTCAATACTTTTACCACTGAGAGTAGACTGACTCCAACAACAACAAAAATGGTAATATAAATCTAACAACATAGAGCAGATATTGTTTCAAGATTTTTTTTAATTCAATCATAGATTAAGTAGAGGAGAGTGTTGTACTGCAACTGGCTCCTATTTGTCTATTTTCCAATGGATTTGTAGGCTGACCATGAATTTCCATGTAAGGGACTGCATAAAACATTCACCCCCTACTCTCCCTCATAGCCCAAGCTCCCCATAGCATAACACATATATTAAATAACAAGGACTATCATTTAATCAGCAGGTCTAATGTTGTAAACACTGTCCTCAGCAATCCAGAGGCATTGATAAAGGGCTTTTGAGAGGTATGTTTGTGCATAAGCAGTTAAACTGCCTAGATTAAAAAGAGAGCACATCCTTTCTGAAAACTACCTGAATCTTGACAATTAAGGAAGCTCCATTCTATCATTCAGGAAAATATCCTCATTGTATAGACAGTAGAGAGAGAGTGATTCTTCGCAGAAAAGGAGAAAATGGACTTGTTAAATGCACAATGTGTCTCAGGAGGATATTTCTTCATGAGAGCTTTAGAGTCTCAAACTACATAGATAAAGCACATCTTAAAAATATATAGAACTTCTAGAAAAAGGAGTAAATACCCAATACACATTAACATTTGATATTTAAAGAGTGAGAGTTTTTATTTCAATAAATACCCATTACCATCTTCTAGGCAAATCATATACATTCCCCTGATCTCAACTGATACTTATTTCTTATTGTGTATGGGAATCAGACCATTTGAAAGCAAAAGCCTCCCATCCAAAAAAAAAAAAAAAAAAAAAAAAACTTCTAAGTTGACTCTAATTTATCTTTAACAAAGCAACAAATTGCTATTTAAAAGGATTTAGCTGAATACTCCAGAGATCAAACATAATTTCCTTTAGTTGCTCTCACACTGTCACAATTCTAATTATGACACTGCTGGGAATACTTGCTTTCTTTAAAATGTAAAACGTAACATAAAAATTTATGAAGCAAATTATTGCAGGTATAAATGTTCAAGGGTGCAGTAGTTTCTTTGTAACTCGGTTTCCTCAACCAGTACCCTTTTGCACTTCATTTTATGGTCAATGATATATCTCCTTGAAAAAAGAATATTAAAAATAATTTATGAAGATTAAATTGCTTCTTCATAAGGCATGATTTTATCGTTCTTATTTTAAAAGAATCTCATTTTAATTTTCTTCCTATACCATCCCTAGCATGAATTTAAGGATTTAGTGAACTAACAATTAAAGATTGATATTGATAAAATGATTAATTTTATATATGAAGAATTATTTTGTTTGATTTAGGAGAAAATTTCAATGGTCAATTATCCTTGGATTCAAATTAGTACAAAGTGCTAGTTACATATTAAGTCTCATTCATCACTTATCAGTGTGAACTGGAAAAGACTTTGGATATACAGAAGATTAATACTGAATAGAAATATTCTTTCAGGGGCTGGGCGGTGGTGTACCTGGTTAAGTGCACATGGTACCATGTGCAAGGACCCATGTTCAAGCCCCTGCTAACTACCTTCAGGGGACCTTCCACAAGCAGTGAAGCAGGTCTCCAAGGTTCTATCTTTATATCTCCCTCTCTACCTACCTGTCCCCTCTCAATTTTTCTCTACCCTATCCAAAAAAATAAAAGAAAAAAAGCAAAAGAAAAAAACATAAAAAAAAAAAGCAGAAAGGGGAAAAATGAAAGAAAAAATGGGGAAAATGAACACCGGGTGTCATGAATTTGTAGTGTTGGCACAGAGCCCCAGCAGTAACCCTGTTGGCAATAAAAATAAAATAAAATGGGAAAGAAGAAAGAGAGAAAGAAAGAGAAAGTATTCTGTCCAATTCTGAAAAAATTGAATAGGTGTTAGTTTTTTTATTTTTTTTAAATAACTTTTAAAAAGTATTAGTACCTTACAACATTGCTCTCTGAATAATCACACTAGCTATTCATAATCAGGTTGGACAATATTCAGTCAACCCCATTCCTATTTATTAATCACAACTTGTCTCATTTGTCAATTGTTGCTTTAGAAGGACAACTAAAATGTTTAATATTGAGTCTGGTTCATTTGAGATTTTTTTGTGTGTCCAAGAGGCTACATTCAAACAGACAACAAAATCAACAGACTCTGGTACTTGAATAACATTTCATGAAATTCCATCTTTTGCTTTATCGAAAAAATACAGGGGAGAATACAGGTCCATGAAAGATGATGAATGACATAGTGGGGGTTGTATTGTTAAATGGGAATCTGGGGAATGTTATGCATGTACAAACTATTGTATTTACTGTTGAATGTAAAGCATTAATTCCCCAATAAAGAAATAATTAAAAAATAAATAAATAAATAAATAAATAAAAAAGAAAAACACTAACAAGAGACTGGGTGGCACACCTAGTAAAAATGTCCACATCTATGTGGAAATTTTATGCATGTACAAAATATTTTATTTTACTGTCAACTGTAAGCCATTAATCCCCGAATAAAGAAATTTTAAAAAAAGAACTGTCCATTAATTAGTATGCATGATTCCTCTCCTGGGGATATATCCTAAGGAACCAAATACACCCACCTAAAAAGATTTGTGTATACCTATGTTAACAGCAGCACAATTTGTAACAGCCAAAATCTGGAAGCAACCCAGGTGTCCAACAACAGAAGAGTGGCTGAGCAAGTTGTGGTATATATACATATGGAATACTACTCAGCTATTAAGAATGGTTTATTCACCTTTTTCATCTCATCTTGGATGGATCTTGAAGGAATCACATTAAGTTAGATAAGTCAGAAAGAAAAGGATGAAAATGGGATGATCAAACTCATATACAGAAGTTGAAAATACCACCATGATGCCAACCTGCTTTCCCTGGGCAGACAACTTCACCAATGTGTCCTAAAACCCCACCGCTCCAGATCTCTACCCCACTAGGGAAAGATAGAGACAGGCTGGAGGTATGGATCTATCTTTCAACACCCATGTCCAGTGGAAAAGCAATTAGAGAAACTAAACCTTCCACCTTCTGCACCCCATAGTCCATACTCCCACAGGGATAAATAGGGAACCTTCCAATGGAGGGGATGGGATATGGCACTCTGGTGTTGGGAACTGTACCCCTCTTATCCCACAATCTTGCCAATCATTATTAAATCACTAATAGAGAAAAGTTGAAAAATAAGGAAAGAAAAAAAAAAAGCAGAACTTGGACTGGATTTAGTGTACTGCACCAAAGTAAAAGACTTGGGTTCAGATCCTGGAACATGATGGCAGAGGAGGACCTAGAAGGGAATTGAACTGTTAAGTGGAAAATAGAGAAATATTACTCATGTGCAAGCTACTGTATTTTACTGTTGACTGTAAACCAGTAATCCCCAAATAAAGAAAAAAAAATTACTAAGCACAAGGAACCTGGTTCCAGCTCCAGGCCCCAACTTGCATGCAGGAAGCTTCATAAGTGGTGGAACAATGTGTCCTTCTGTATCTCTCCTTCACTATCTCTAACTCTGTCTGACTCTCATCCTATATCAAAAAGAAAAATGAGAAAAATAAAGTATATATAACTATTAACTGAATTATTATTTTAAAAATAAAATAGCTATAACTATAAAATAAAATAGCAATAACTCATGGTAATAAACAAAACGATCAACAAAATCATCAAAAATTATAATATAGTAACTACTGTAGGCAACAAAGTTATGAGTTTTATATATTTTTCCTTGATGTGAATAATTTTATATCATGTCAAAAGTGACCCAGAATTACAGGTAACTTAGGAAGTTTATCTTGAGGGATATAAACAGATGATTCCCAAATCCCAGTGGAATCAGGTAATACATTTAAGTTTATATAGAAAGTAAGCAATGAAACTATTCTTGAATGGCCAGCAAGAGACCTTACCTGGGTGTGTGTCTGGTTTTTGTGCATACAGCTAAGGCTTGTATGAATCTTTCCTGTTTTCTGTCTATCTCTGTCTTTTTATCTGAAATGAGCTGCCTTAGTGATAACATAACAAACAAACAAAAAAACTTCTTGAGTTTTTGATGACAATATTTAATATGAAAAGTATTCCCACACCAGAATTTCATGTTTTTTATTAATATAGAGAAATAGTTGAATGAGAAAGGTAAGTTGGTTGTGAACATATAACAAATCACTAGTAGGTACTGATGTTACAACAAGTACACCAAGAGTGCAAGAGAAAAAGAGAAAAACTGCTAGGTATCAGGGAGCAATTCTATGTCTTTGCAAAAACTTGAAATCTATTGGGTAGAATAAATGCATATATCTATATATCCTTTGTATAAAAATAGAAAATTTTCCAATTAAAATGTAGTGTCCTAAATCTCTGACTTGGAATTTTATAGTTATACAAGAAAGTGTGAACTGTTACCTTATGTAGAAAAGGAAATTAGAAATGATTCTTAAAAAGAGCTAGTGTTAAAGCTAAAAAAACATGAACTAGAGTTAACTAGAAAGGCAATAAAATGTGGAGTGTTTCACACACATGCAGAAGTGAGGAAAGGAGCAAAAGTAAGACACTTTTGGAAAAGCATGATATTATGAATGGATCAGAGAGTGAGGGCAAACAAGGCAAGAGATGAGGTCAAAGAATGAAATTATTAGACTATCAAAAGACCAGAAAGCTATGTTGGATATTATTCTGAATGTAATGGTGAGTCATTCTAAGGTCAGGATAGGAAAAACCATCACAATATTTGATTTTTCAAAGGAATTTCTTGTTGGAACACAGAGAATGGATTAGAGGGAACTAAAAGTGAAAGGCACAATGAGTCTGAGGGCTGGGCAGTGACACACTCCATTGAGTGCACATGCTACAATGCATGAAGGCTCAAGTTCAAGTCCCCAGTCTCCACCTACAGGAAGAAAGCTTTATGAGTGGTGAAGCAGCACTGCAGGTCTCTGTCTGGCCTGCCTATCTATCTATCTATCTATCTATCTATCTATCTATCTATCTATCTATCTATCTTTCTACCTATCTATCTGCCTGTCTACCTACCTTTCTATCTTCTCCTCCCCTCTCAATTTCTGTCTTTATCAAAGAAATACATCAAATAATTAAATCATAGATGGGTTTAAGGTTGATTTACAAAAGATAGTAATGGGCAAGAATTATGTTATTAGAAACATGCAAAAAAAGTACACAAATAGAATGGACAGAGCTTAGTGATATACATGGTAAGGTGTTAAAGATGAAGTTGAAATATCTTTTTTTATTTTTAATTTTAAAATTTTATTTATTTATTAATGAGAGGGACAGGAGACGAGAGAGGACGAGCCAGACATCACTCTGGTACGTGTGCTGCCAGGGATCGAACTCAGGACCTCATGCCTGAGAGTCCAACACATTAGCCACACTGCACCATCTCCTGGACCATAAATTGAAATTTCTTGCCTATGAAAATGGAAAATGACAGAACTATCTGCTGAGAAAGGAATAACTAGAAGGAGAGCTACTTTCAGGAATAATTACTGTGATCTGTAGCTGACACATTTTGCTTGAGGTTCTTTGTATACCCTGAATATGCAGTGCATAGTTAAGGGTACACATACAGAATCATTACAGAGCTATGGGCAAGAAATAGAATGATTAAGAAACGACCAGTCAATAGACAGTAATTGAAAAATAAGGCAAGAATAAAGAACACCTAGAAAGTCTACAAGTTAGACTGGGAAGATAGTTAAGTGCAGATTTTTAAAAATTTTTTATTTATAAAAAAGGAACACTGTATGAGGATGCCAGCCTCAGTTATTTGGAAAAGATGACTTCATTAAGAAAAATGTAGTGTTCATTATAGGATAGATTATCTCTAAAGCTCATATTTGAAAATAAATATTTTAGTTCAGTCTGTAAATTGTTCTAGTGGTTCTAAATTTTGAAAAACTCTTTATTGGAGTGAAAGGTTTGAAAATAACACAGAATTCTGGACTTTCACGTGACTCCTTAATTCAATGCACATGGTAACTTCCAGAAATCAAATGGGCTTCCTGGTCTCATTTTCCTCACATAGAAAAGAGGAAAGTTACCCCTAACTCAGAGAATGGCTGTAAAGTCTAAGTGTTTGAACCACTTTATATAATACCTTGTATATCACAGGAATTCACTAAATATAAGCCTATTTCTGTTCTTTTGTTTATTTAGGGGGACCAAATGAAGTAGTAAAACATAGACTGAAAAATAAAATTTTATCTGAATTTGCTAGAAAAATAATTTAAAAATTAATTCCAATCGCATTTGTTGAATCGGTATCCCTATATTTGAAAGACAGCTGCTTTCGCTGTAGCTCTGAAAGAGGAACTGTATTTATATTCAGGGTTGAGTTGATTTCATAGGCCAAAATAGAGTCAACTTATACAGTTCATTGATTCAGTCATTGGGTAAACCAAATCACCCATTAAAACACCACAGCCTTGCTATTTAAATTACAGATATAACGACTAAAAATAAAATAAAATAAAATTGCATTTCAGATTGTAAAACCGGATTTGGCAGTTTACATTTTGATTGTTTTGCTATAGGTTTCAGATGGGCATTACAGACAAATAAACATACCTGCTATTCAATTTAAAATGCTGAAAAATGAAAATATGTTATTTTGTGGTCGAGCTTATACACAGTAAATTTGAAATAGTAATTATAAGCCTTTCAAAGTAGGAATAACTCATATTAAAGGTTCACTGCTTCTCAGTAACCCAAGTCCTGAGGAAGCCATTTCTATAAAATATACTAGATCAGTGATTCTCAGGGATGCATTGGATCGACCTTCTCGTGGTGCATCCCGTGAGTACCCATTTACTGGGGAAACTGACGATCCTTCCTAGCCGACTGAATTCACATGGATCCCAGTCACTTTCAAAGCCAGCAATAAGCAGACATCAGGCTCAACCTGACACTGTTGACTGGCTACGGAAGAAGGGCAAATGCTAGAAGAAGAAGAAGTGATTCTCAAACCTTTCTATCAGTAGACCAATCAAAAACTATGATGCCATATATAGCACCATAAATCATAAAATATTAAGCTCAAAATGATTACTAAGTAATCAGATATCATCTATCATATTATCTGATCTGATTATATTAGTGAGAGGTTGACCTTAACCAGCAGTTAAGGTCAAAGTTCTGAACTCAGAGGTCAGAGAAATTGCTCCCCAAGGAGGGTGCTTTGTCATGCACAAGGCTGTCATGGTATAGAAGGAAGCTCTAGTGCTGTCATGTCTCCCCCCTCTCTGTCTTTTTATGAATGAAAAGGCATTCTGGAGAAATAAAATCAAGCATGCACAACTCCCCAATTGTGAATCATCATCATCATCATCATCATCATCTAAAATCAGAATGCATTTTACAAATCCAGAAACTAAGACATAGGTAAAACAAACCCCTTCCCCAACAGCCATGAGAAAGTGACAAACGTTAAAATTCAGACTCAGGCAGTTTTCATAACTGTCAAAAACTGTTTATAAAAGTTAATGAGGTTAAGTCACAGAAATTTTTAGTACCTCCATATGAAAATTGATCCTTTACAAGATATACAAGACATTGTATATGTATATTCGAAAAGTAAAGGAGGTAAAAATTCAAGTGAAGATATACCATTCACTATCTGTCTTACAAAAAATTTGGAAAACTTTTCTTTTATTTAATGACAGAATGTTAATTATAGTGCATTTTCATGTGTGTACCAGCATAGAAGTATATGGTATGTAACTGAAAGATTCTAGAAGGAAACTACCAGGAATGCAATTATAGCACTGACATTTAATAACTGCGGGACCTAGACACATTACATAACCTCTCCAGGATTAAGTTAGAAAATGCAGATAATAAAACTACTATAGCATTAAATAAATTAATATGTTTAATGACAGTTAAACATTCCTGTTATTCCTATTTCCAAAGGAGTTCTTTTATAGTTTAGAGTCATTGTTAATTCAAAGAAAAAATGAATAATTTTATACCAGTACATAATTCACATCATGTACCTATAAAATCAGAAAACGGTTATTCCACTGTGAATAATTAGTATAATTTAAAAGTCAGACTAATTTTATATTTTTCAAATTATAATTTAAAAGGATACATAAATTCCTTTTTACACAGGCTACAATAACATAAAGATGATATAAGGAAAATAATGGAAGTATAAGTGTATCCTATCCTGAGAAGAAAAAAAAAAAAGGAGACACCTTATGCATCTACTATTAAAAACTATTTTCTTTTAAAAGTCACATATCTCTCATATTCTCATGCCTCAAGTTTTGTTTGAATACCATCTCCTCTGAGAGAATATTCCTGACCCCATTTAAAAAAAAGCTTACCTTTTTCATTCACATTCATCCTCTATCAGGTTTATTTTCTTCATGACACAAATAAAAATATGAAATTATAATATTCATTATGTATTTATTATCTCCCCTACTAGAACAAAAATTCAATTGAAAGTGAGAATTTTTTTACACTGTTACCACTCATTCATTAATCATCAGAAGTAGTATTTGGTACATATTGGCACTTAATGAATATTTATTGACTAAAATAAGTAGAAGGTATGTTTCACTTTCATTTGGGGCTTTCTCTGTAGGAATATTTAATAGCTTGGCCCAGAATTAATAAAATACAAGCTTTGGACATCTCTGCTTAACATGTACAGACTTGTATGGTTTGCAGAGAGCTTAGGAACAGGGAGAACTGGGATGGGCAGAGTGGAAGAGCACTGAAAGAGGAAGTTCCAGTGGTGAGAGGTGGTGTGTATACACTGGGGCTTCAAACCAGTCCCCAGGCAATTAACACCACTATTACTACTGAAATATTATTCCTGAAATAGACTGTTAAATGGTCTCTTTATCTTAGCTTCTATAAGACTGCCAGAGAGCTCTTTTTGAAATAAAAATCTCACCCAGTTTGCTTGCTCTGCAATTGCTCCACAAAGCTTTCTGAAAGAAAAAATTGCCCTTAAGGGAGGAACACCAGTATAGGCCTTCTTTATCAGCCTGTACAATTTCCTTTTTTTTTTTATTATTTTCTTTTTTTGTTCAGTTTCTCCACAGGCTGAGATGCACATAGGCAGGAAATCTGAAATTCCAAGCACTTGCTACTCTCATATACTCATGAATTTGTACATAATCCCTGGTACATAATTCTGCCTGGATCAACCAGATCTTTCAAAACTTATTTAAGTATTTCACATTCATAATAGGATACTGCACACAGAGATATGTCTTTATGTGTGACTTAAAAATATACTTCTTTTTCTTCATCAGTGACATTTAGATTTAAGCACACAGAGAGAAGACACAGACATGCTTACTAAACACTAGAACTCTAGAAAATAAATAGTAAAAATATTCTGGAATAGAAATATTTTCCTAGCTACAACAGAATCTGCACCACTTTCCTGATATTCAAGTGACACAGACTTTACATTATTATGCAGTGTTGTCCATTTCCTTGCCCACCCCCTACTCCTACAAAACTTTTCCAACTCAGCCCTGAGTCCTCTTAGTGGAATTTCCACCATAGACCATTTTATCCTTTGTGACCACTCCCTAGTTACATTATGAAAAAATGTCATAAGCTTTGAAATTTATAGTTATTATTGAGATCACTGTTTATGTTGTACCCGAAGTGAGCTCAGATATTTGGAATGGACATTCTACAGTTTCTAAAGATAAAAAAAAAAAATGGAGTAAATCCTCTTTTATGTTTTGACATTTCAATATTCACTGACTGAAACCCAAATGGAAGTCACAGTATTGTAGATGAAGCAAGAAATAAAGGGAGAGGAGAGAGAATAGAAGAGAAGGAAGATATGGAAGTATATGAAATGTGTGTATGCCTATATGTATATATATACACATACATTAGATACATTATATCTAAAGGATATATATGAATTGTATTAGTAAAAGTATTGGGCAAAAATGAACACACACACATATAATTATACACACAAAGTTGCAGACACAGACACAAACACACACACTTTGACAAAGGGTAAGATCCAGAGAAAGAAAGGGAGAAAGACACAGACTAAGTAGAGAGACCTGTTGCACTGATCTACTACTTGGAAGCTTACCCTGTGCAGGTGAGGTCTAGGCATTTGAACTTGTACAATCACATATGGTAACGTGTGTGTTTTACTAAGTGCACTGTTATCCAGGCCTGTAATGTATTTTGACTTGCAGTAGTTGCTTGATAAAGTTTCCACAAATATTGAACCATTGCTCCTAGGACAGATACAATTTTAAGTAAGTCCTTGTATATTTCTTATCTTCACCCAACTTCTTATGACAAAATTAATATCATATAGCACATCTATATTCAACCTTGTTTGATATGTGTCTCTATTTAAAGTTATTAAAATACCAAATACATATGAACGACTAATTTTTGACAAGGAGGTTCAAAGGAGAGATTCTTCAACAAATGATGTTGGGAAAATTGGGTTGAAACATGCAGGTGAACGAAACCGGGCCACCACATATCACCAAGAACAAAAGTCAACTCCAAATAGATCAAAAACATTGGTATTAGACCCAAAACCATTAAATACATAGAAGACAGTAATGGCAGAACATTTCATGATTTATGCTTTGGAAATGTCTTCGAAGACTCATGTCTAAAAGCAGAAAAAATAAGAACAAAAATAAACCAGTTGAACTACATCAAACTGAAAATCTTCTGCACTGCAAAGAGAACTACCACCAAAACAGAAAGACTAAATGGGATAAAATCTTTACATATCATACATCAAATAAAGGGCTAATAACCAAAATACATAAACTCAGCTCACTAAACTCAGCAACAAAACAACAACCTTATTATTAAAAAATGGTGTGATATATGGACAGTATCTTCAACAAAGAAGAGATAAACAGAAATGCTCAAAGTCACTGATTTTCAGAGAAAGGAAACAAAGACAGTGAGACACCATTTAACACCTATAAGAGTGTCATATATTAGTAAAGACAGAAATAATAAGTCTTGGCAAGGATATGAAGAGAAAAGGAATATAAATGTTACAACTCTAATTGAAAACAGCCCAGACATTTCTTGAAACACTAGAAATACACCTATCATATAGCCCAGCAACATCTCTTTTTTAATTATTTATGTATTCCCTTTTGTTGCCCTTGTTGTTTTATCGTTGTAGTTGTTGTTATTGATGTTGTTGTTGTTGGATAGGACAGAGAGAAATGGAGAGAGGAGGGAAAGACAGGAGGAAAGAAAGATAGACACCTGCAGACCTGCTTCACTGCCTGTGAAGCAACTTCCCTGCAGGTGGGGAGCCAGCTATATGTCTGATGAAAATTTATCCAAAGGAAACAAAATCATCTATCCAAAGAGATTTCTGTATATGTATATTCACAGAAGCACAATCAGCAACAGTCCAAACTTGGAAGAAACCTAGATGCTCAACAATAGGTGAGTGACTAAGAAAGTTGTGGTATATTTACAAAATGGGCTAATAGCCAGCTATTAAAATAGCTATTAAACAGAATGAAGTCATCTCTTTGGTCTCATCTTGGATACAACTGGAATAAATCATATTAAATGAGGCAAGCCAAAAAGAGAGGGATGAATACTGGATTATCTCACTTATTGGTGGAATTTAAAAAGAAAACACAGATAGGAAAAATGCAAAGAAAAACTGGGATACATTTGGTATATTGCACCAAAAAAAAAAGGAATAGGAGAAAAAAGGAAGGGAGGATGTTGTGGGGTGTGTGTGCTAGGGGGTCTTGGTACATGATAGTGGAAAAGGACCTAAATTGGGAGTGAAAGTGTTTTTGCAGACATCTACCACGGTGAGAAGAAATATTGTGCTCATGTATTAGCAACTGTATTGTAAACCATTAACTCCATCCAATGAAATAATTTGAATTAAAAAAAATAACAATAAAATTCTTTCAATTTTAATTACTAAATGTATTATGTACATTTTATAGTAACTCATATAATCTAAATATAGCCATTACTGCCCAGTATGACAGGAAAAAAATAATAAAACTGCATACCAGCAATGAGAGAAGATTATTTCTGCCACTCAAATCAACCTGTTCTTCCCCTTCCTGGCCTTTTTTTTTTTTTTTTTCAGATTTCTTTATTGGGAGATTGATGGTTTATAAACAACAGTAAAATACAATAGTTTGAACATGCATAATACTTCCACATAACAATACAACCCCCACTAGGTCTTCCTCTGCCATCATGTTCTAGGACCTGAACCCTCCCTGCAACCCCAGAGTCTTTTTTACTTTGGTGCAATACATCAATTCCAGTCCAAGTTCTGCTTAGAGTTTTCCCTTCTTATCTTGTTTTTCAACTTCTGCCTACCCCTCTACCCCAAAGTCCTTTACTTTGGTGCAATACACCAGACCCAGTCCAAGTCCTACTTTGTGTTTATTGTTCAACTTTTTTTTTAAATTAGATTTGTTTCATTGAGGGTGCCTTTAAAATTTAGATGGAAAAGAGTTCTGCCAATATGTTCCTCTAAGTATTTGATAGTTTCTGATCTAACATCCAAGGGGTATTGAAATCCCTTATTACTGTGTTGCTGTTAATTTATTGTTGTAGTCCTTTCAGAAGATGTTTGATGTATTTAGATGGCCTCTCATTGGGTGCATACATGATAATAATCATTAAGACCTCTTGACTGATCCTCTGAGTCTTAAGTAATGTCCATCCCTATCTTTTAAAATTTTACTTGTTTTAAGCTCTACCGTGTCATATTGAGAATAGCTGTTTCTGCCCTTTTTGTGGTCCATTGGCTTGATTTTAGTTTTATAATCCTGAGGACAGGGCCAGGGTTGGAAGCCTGTGACTCCCAACTCATTGTTGGGAATGCACACATTGAGACAACACAAATAATTTTGCTATTGTAGAGGAACAAAAATCTGCCATCCCCCACCCCAAAATACATCTTTGGTAAAGGTTTTGTTTTATAGGAGGGTATCTGAAATAAGGGATTCTTTGGGGTGTATCTAGTCACTAGAGAATGCAAAATATTAGTTGAATTGCCTTTGAGCTGTTTTGTGATAATCTTTCTAACTGATCCTCTCTTCCTTCCTCACAAAGTCCCCCTTTGCACTAGCTAAACCATGCAAAAGACAACTGCTAGTGGCTATGTCATGAGTTACTCAGAGTTCCTAGCTAGATCTCTATGTGTACCAGAGGTATCATGTTATTAGTCTTTATTTTTTCTTTTATCAATCTGCCTCATGCTTAGTTGACCACTTATTCAGTCTCTGGAAAATGCAAAAGGGGTTCAGGATTTTTTGTTTCCATTCTGACATACCTTACAACCCTTTTATGTCAATAAATTATTTCAAAAATCACCTCAAATGTTAAGTTTGGAATTATAGATCTATTTTAGTGAGTTTGCAAATATGGAATCCATAAATAATGAAGATGTGTTAGCTTCTAACTGAATGAAATCTGTACAGTTAATGATAATCTGTGTCCTATCTGCTTAACAGAGAGGAAGAGCTAAGACATAATGATTAAAATAAGGAAATAGACACCTATATGTTTTCCCCAGGTAATCTATTTAATCATGGCCCTTAAAATGATGGCTAGAGGCTTTTGTAAAAAGAGATTGGATTTCTATTACTTTGTTCCTCTTTTCTTAAAAAAAAAAAAAAAAAAACTATGTAACAACTGCTTTTCAAATGGTAAAGATATATTTCATCATTGTAAAGTATGGAACAATTTTAAATGTAAAATGCAAATCCTATGATGAGAAAAAAGGTCATTGATAATTTGATTTATTTCATTTCGACACATTTTAAAACTTGTATTTATTAACAAGAGGGAGAGAAGGGAAAACCAAAGCATCCTTTTGGCATATACAGTGCTGGAAATCAAACCACAGTACTCTCTCCCCAGTTGCTTTTCTTAGCATTTTTTAATGCAATGCATATACAGGTGTATAAACATCTTTTAAAATAAAATTGAAATTACACTGTTTTCTATCCTAGTTTTATTGTTCTTTAATAATACTATATCAGAAAACCTCTCTTATTTCTGCTTTAGCAGAATCCTCATAATCTCTATTTTCAAAAGGACATAACTATCTGAGATTGTTTAATATCCTCCCGGTTTAGCAATCTACACTACAGCCTTTGCAGAATAAATGCACATGACGGCTTCTACTGGGGAGACTTAGGGGAAAAAAAAACTATATACACTGTTTTTGACTTTTTTTCCTTTAGTTTTTTTATTCCTTAAGAGATTCTCATCAAGCTAAAAAAAATAATAAAGAAAGAAATCGTTTCCAAAGGTGCAAGGAAGCTTACCCTAAAATAGATTGCCTATATCATAATTGACCTTTGCATAAATGCATGCATTTCATAGCAATTCAGCTCAATCAAATTTCCTATGCAAAGATAGTCACACAATTTAAACATGGAATTAAAGTTAAAAAATCTACATTGTAGTACCTCTCCAAAAGCCAAAAAGTTCAATCTCTATGTTCAATCTCTCTTGTCATTATTGTTTTCCAGTACAATGAGAGTTAATGGTAGACTTTTCTGTCTTTGTGAATTTCGATAGGTATTCAGGATTGAAAGAAAGGATAATTCATACTCTTTTGTTCTCTTCGGTATTTCATGATTACCTCAGAACAGGTAAGCAAACTTAATCATCTGTAAGAATACATATCACTATCATAGCAAAATGCTCAGGTACAATTGATGCTAAAAATTATTTTCTAATCTTTTATTTTTTTATTCTAACAGTGAGAAACCTAGAGCAAACTGATACAATTATGAACAATTAAGTGAATTGAGTCCACTTCTTAAAATGCCATAACACATATATAATTTGTTTATTACGTGAAAAGAATTAATTAGTTCAGGAGGAAGTGTTCTGAAGGGAATTTTAATGTCATATGTTGGCATATTCTAGATTCCTTGAATACTTTTAAATTGTCATGCAAGCCATTATGTAATTGTTGAAATTAAGAAAATTTTAGGCTGTTACTCCCAAAATATGTCCAAAAAGAAAGTCATCACAAGGTATTAAAACAGTGAAATTAACATTAAATTAATGTAGGGGTCAATTTTATTAAATATAAACTAAACACACTATTTCTGAGCTCCCTCTTCAAAGTGAAAAATAATAGTTAATGCACTTACAGTACTTAAAAATCTTGTTGCAAGTCATATTACCTGACACTTAAGCTCCTCAAACAGAGTTCAAAATCAGTCTGTACACTTCTAATAGAACAAAAGGCATTTATTTCGATTCTTTTTAGAAACTTTTTTATTTTACTCAGAAACTTTCTCTGTCCATCCTTTGCACTTGCCAAAAAAGAATCATTATAGGAGAGGCTTTAGAAGGTAGCCACACCTAGAAACAGAAGCCTAATCAGAAAGGCAAATAATGTAAATGAACCAATGAAAAATTCAGTCTAGCCCAAACACCTATGGACATCTAATTTTTGACAAGGGAGACCACAGTATTAAATTAAAAGAGAGCGAAAGAAAGAGAAAGAAAGAGAGAGCCTCTTTAACATATGGTGTTGGGAAATGTGTTGAAACATGTAGAGGAATAAAACTGAGTCACTACATTTCACCAGACATAAAAGTAAACTCTAAATGGATCAAGGACATGGATATTAAACCAGAAATTATCAAATGCTAAGAGGAAAACTAAGAACTCTTTTCCGTCTAAATTTTATAGTCATCTTCAATGACACACATCCAACTGTAAGGAAGACAAAGATAAAAATAACCCAAACTGAAAAGCTTCTGCACAGCAAATGACACCATCACCACAAAGACACTCCTTAGAGAATGGGAGATCTTCACATACTACACATCAGACAAAATACTAAGAACAAAAATATATAAAGAGCTCACCAAACTCAGCAACAAAAAACAAATGACTCCATCCATAAGTGGGGAGAAGATATGAACAAAATAGTCACCAACGAGGAGATCCACAAGGCCAACAGACATATGAAAAAATGCTCCAAGCCATTGATCCTTAAAGAAAAGCAAATAAGGACAACAGTGAAATACCATTTCACTCCTGTAAGGATGTCATATATCAGAAAAGGTAGCAGCAACAAATTCTGATGAGGTTGAGGGGCCAAATGAGCCATCCTGCATTGTTGGTGGAAATGTAAATTGGTCCAACCCCTGTGGAGAGCAGTCTGGAGAACTTTTAGAAGGCTAGAGACGAACCTACCCTATGACCTGGAAATTCCCTTCCTGGGGATATGTCCTAATGAATCAAACACACTCATCCAAAAAGATCTCTGTATACCTATGTTTACAGCAGCACAATTTGTAATAGCAAAAACCTGGAAGCAACAAAAGATGATTGCCTAAGAAAACTGTCGTATATATACACAATGGAATACTACTCGGCTATTAAAGATGATGAATTCACCTTCTTCACTTCATCTTGGATGGAGTTTGAAGGAATCATGTTAAGTGAGATAAACCAGAAAGAGAACGATGAAAATAGGATGATGGTATTCATAGAAAGACGTTGAGAAATAAGAACAGAATTGGTAAACACAAAAATAGAACTTAGCTGGGGAGTTGGATGTATTTCACCAAAGTAAAGAACTGGGAAGCAGGGGGCTTTCAGATCCTGGTGCATGATGGTACATGAGGACTTAGGCTGGGGGTGAGAGTGTTTTGCAGAAAATTGAGGAAATTTTTTACACATTTATCAAAAACTATACTGTAAATGATTAATACCCCCCCAAAATTAAAAAAATTAAAAAGAAAAATTGAGTCCAACTGGGCCTATGACTAAGAAATAAAATAGGGGAGATAACCCAGGTAGGAGCCACGCTCTATGGCCATTATGTGACTATGCACCAGCTATTTGTACTTCACTAATGCAATCAGTTTCTGCACACCTTACTTCTTTGAAATAAATGATAGATGAAGTTATTTGTGATTCTTTCAAATGAATATCTCTGAATGGACCAGAAATCTCAGGAGATTGGTCCTTAGGCCCTCTCAAGACCCAGGGCTAACACTATGGAAAGAGAGAAGCAGGCTGGTGGTATGGATAGAATTACCAATGCCCACGTCCAGCAGATAAGCAATTACAGAAGCTAGAACTCCTACTTTCTGCACCCCAAAAACAACCTTGATCCATACTCCCAGTGGGGGAGAAGTGATAGGAAGAAGAAGATAAGAGGATTTTGAATTCTAGCTTCAACAGCACCCAGAGAGAGAGGGACATATGGAGGTAGTAATGTTGTCATGAATGGCTTGGAAGGGAAGAGAGGATTGGATGAGGAAGAAAAAAGGGACAGTTATGTATAAATGTAGACAGATAGTTGTAGAGATGATGGTTGGCCCCTTCCTACAACCTTAGGGGAACTGTGGTGGCTTTCAGTGAGGAGACTAAAGATTCAGAACTCTGGTAGTGGGAATGGTGTGGAATTATATCTCTGATGACATGTAATTTTGTAATTTAATATTAAGTCACTAATAAAATTTTTTTAAAAAGACCCATGCCTAGCATCCCAAAACGTATTGACCCATCAACTTTCAAACAGTCAACAAAAAAAACATCCTAACACTCCCATGGAATCTAAATCATTGTCATCTGTGTTATCACAATGTCGCCCCCATTTCCAGATGAAGAGGAAGTAAAGTGTAATCTTTCATAGAAACTAATCACATGACTTCCTGGGATGGCGGGGGTGGAGGGAGGGGAAGAGGTGGGTGGGTGGGATGGGAATGGTATTTATGTACACTCCTATTAAAGTGTAGTCATATAAACCACTATTTAATTAATATGAGAGGGGAAAAATTGATCGTATGTCTCGAACTTTTTAAAACACAGACTGAGTCTTTTTAATACATAGGCTGAGTCTTTGATATGCTGATTCTCTCAAAAGTCTAGACCAGGTAGAATAGAAGCAACTGGTGGCACAGCTATATACAAGATACTGGATATTATACAGCAAACCCAAACAAAGGGAAACTTTTCAAAGTTAACCCAGTTATCAAATAATGTGATGATAACAATAACTATCCATTGTCTTCTTGAACCCTAAGACAACAGGAACCTCACATCTCCACTATAAAGCCTATATTTCTCCCAGTCCTGGAACCTTAGTGTGGGGCCCACTTTCCTGCATGGTGCTTTCAATTCATATCAAATAATACTGCATCCGCCGATCGCAACCTAATCAACGTAACGAGTGCCACCCCAACATGCTTCACTTCAGACTGTGTCCAGAGACTTCAGGTGTGGAATGACAACCCTTCAGCTTCATAACTCTGATGAGACCTTTCTTTTCATAGTATTCTCTAATTCCACTCCAGGTGGTCCACTCACCCAATAAAGTCCCCAAACCTAGATATAGACCAGTCCCCTGAGACAGAACATATGTTCACACGTGTCCATAAACCAGGGAAAAATATACACCTGATAGCAGAAGTACACAAGAGTCTGTAGTGAGTACCCCCCAACACTTCATTTGCACTATTCCAGCCTTTAGGTCCATGACTGTTTAACAATTTGTTTGACTTTGTATGTTAACTCCCTTTTTAGCCACCAGGTTCCAGATGCCAGCATGATGCCAACCAGACTTCCCTGGACTGACAACCCCACCAATGTGTCCTGGAACCCTGCTTCCCCAGAGACCCATCCTACTAGGGAAAGAGAGAGGCAGACTGGAAGTATGGATCAACCAGTCAACGCCCATGTTCAGCAGGGAAGCAATTACAGAAGCCAGACCTTCCACCTTCTGCAACCCACAATGACCTTGGGTCCATACTCCCAGAGGGATAAAGAATAGTAAAGCTATCAGGGGAGGGAATGGTATATAGAGATCTGGTGGTGGAAACTGTGTGGAGTTGTAAGCCTCCTATCTATGGTTTTGTTAATCTCTCCCTTCTTAAATAAATAAAATTTAAAAAAAAGAAAGAAACTAATCACAATACTTAACTGCTATTGGCTTCTTAACAAGTTTGAGACCTCCCCTAAGCAGTTTACACATACTGCCTAATTCTAAGCTCACAACATTTATATCAGATAATTATTTCAGTGTGCCTCTTTGAGAATAATCAAAAGCTGTCAACCTAGTTTTCTCATACATAAAGTGGGATCTAATTAGTATGCTGATAGGGTATCAAGCACTAAGTCAGACTCAAGTTTCAAATGTTGACCTCTAGGTCCTTTTGCCAAACTGGAAGTCAGCCTACCTCGGACTTCAGGAAAGTTTTCACATCTGCACAACAGACTTAATGTTACTTACTCATTTTATAGAAATATTGATATTGAATTTCTTAGGGAGTGAAAATCATATATCAGACTTTCATGTGGCACATCCTTGGAGATTTCAGAGAGAAATTCTTTACACAAAGACTTAAATCAGGGATATCAAGAATATAATTAGCAAAATAAATGAAACATGGCACAAGAAGTATATATACTATTACAGTGAGAACACAATCAAATACTTAAATTTAACCCTACCTCTGCCACATTAGATTATATGTAGCAAAAAAAAAAAAAAAGAAGAAAGAAAAAGAAAAACAGAGTGATAATGATTGTCAGAATGAAAACTGTATCCAACAGGCAAGGAAGGCATTAAGGTGATCACAAAAAGGGATAGAGGTCAGAATTCAGTATCTGCTCTGCTAAAAGAATGGGAGGGTTTTTTGAGTGAGTGTCAGAGTAAGAAAGAGAACACAGGTCCTCTGCATTTGCTGTTTGGAAAACTTCATGTTACTGTAGCAGGAAATACATCTATGGCCTGAAGCAAGACAGTCAATGAAGTTGGGTTTTTTTTTTTCAATTATTAAACTTTAATTTTTTATTTTATAAGGGAGTTAATGGTTTACTGTATAGTATTTAACACAAAGGAACAACCTCTCATCTCCCCTTCATTGGTTTCTAGGAGACACAACAGGATCCTAGCGTCTCTTCATCCTGTCCCTTCCCCTCTTTTCCCAGAGTCCTTTGCTTCAACGAAATATGCCACACTCAGTCTGTTTCACCTTATATTTTCTATTATTGATCTTTATTCTTAAATTCCACCTATAAGTGAAGTTAGACTCTTACCTTCCCAATGAACCTGGGAGGCTGGGCAACTATGTGCTCTGATATTTCCACTACAAAAAGAAGACTCCCAGGTTCTTAAATAAAGACATCCCTAGATTTAAAATTAAAAAGCAGTGCCCTCGGGGGTCGGGCGGTGGCGCAGTGGGTTAAGCGCATGTGGCGCAAAGTGCAGAGACCAGCGTAAGGATCCTGGTTCGAGCCCCCGGCTCCCCACCTGCAGGGGAGTCGCTTCACAGGCGGTGAAGCAGGTCTGCAGGTGTCTATCTTGCTCTCCTCCTCTCTGTCTTCCCCTCCTCTCTCCATTTCTCTCTGTCCTATCCAACAACGAATTGTGTCAACAAGGGCAATAATAATAACCACAACGAAGCAACAACAAGGGCAACAAAAGGGGAAAAAAAAAAAAAGGCCTCCAGGAGCGGTGGATTCATGGTGCAGGCACCGAGCCCAGCAATAACCCTGGAGGAGGAGAAAAAAAAAAAAAAAAAGCAGTGCCCTCTTCCTCTACAAATACCTCAAAAATCAGAGAATATATTTATAGGTGTTGTAAAGTAAGTGCTCCAAGAAAAGGAAGCTCAAGGTCTAGAATTAGGAAGAACCCTGTCGGAAATTGATAAGGGAACCCGAGACGTTAAACAGAGAAAGCCTCTTCAACGAATGGTGTTGTGAAAATTGGATTGAAACAGAAATAAGCATGAAATTGAACCACTACATTCCATCACATACAAAAAATTAAGCTCCAAATATATCAAGACTTGAATGTTGGACTAGAAACCATTAAGTACTTAGAGAAAAATATTGGCAAAACTTTTCAGTGTAAATTTTAAAAACATCTCTGAAGAGTCAAGCCCAAATATAAGGAAAACAGGAACAAACCAATAGGACTCTATCAAAATGAAAAGATTCTGCACAGCAAAAGGAACCACTAACAAAACAGAGAGACCACCTATGGAGTGAAAAACTATCTTTACATTCCACACTTCATATAAAGGGATAGTAACCAAAATACATAAACAACTGATCAAACTCTACAATAAAATAAATAAATAAATAAATAAATACGACCAACCTCATGGAAAATGGGGAGATCACAGGGGTAGAATCTTCACCAGAGAAGAGATCCAACAGGCCTACAGACATAAAAAATATTCAAAGTCACTGATGATCAGAGAAATGCAATTAAAATGATGAAGTATCACTTTATGCCTGCAGTAATATCATGCATTAGAAAAGACACCAACTGTTGGGGAGACTGTGGAGGAAAAGAAACTCTCCAACATTGCTGGTGTGAATGTAAGTTGATCCAACCTCTATGGAAAAATAATCTGGAGACTCATCAGAATACTAGAAATGTACCTAGCCTGTGACTCAGCAGTTTCTCTCATGGGCCTATATCCAAAGGAACAAAGACATTGATCAGAAGTGACCTATGTACAGTTATGTTCATAGCAGCACAATTTATATTAGCCCAAACCTGGAAGCAACTTGGATGTTCATAACAGATGAGATGCTAGGAAAGTTGTGGTACATATACATGATGGAATGCTATGCAGCTGTTAAAAATGATGAAGTCTTCTTTGCCACAGCTTGCAAAGACTTGAAGTTATCATGTTAAGTAAGATAAGCCAAAAAAAGCAGGGGGAATGCCAGATCATCTCAATCAAGGGGGGAATTTAAGAAACAAGGACAGGGAAGGGGAGATAGCATAATGGTTATGTAGAAAGACTCTCATGCTTGAGGCTCTGAAGTCCCAGATTCGGTCCCCCACAGCACCATATGTCAGAGCTGAACAGAGATTTGGAAGGAATAAAAGGGGCTGAGGAAAGGAGGGAGGCAGGGAAAGAAAAAGAAACAACAGAAAGAAAAACACAAGGTGAAACTTGGAGTAAGTTGGGTGCATTGCATCAAAGCACAAGACTCTGGGTAAAGAGAGAAAAGGAAGAGACAGAAAAATGTTAGAATACTGGTACAGGGCAGTGAAAAAAAGGACCTCAGTTGGGAGAGAGGGTATCTTGCAGATACCTATCATGAGGAGTTGAGAAGTTGAACTAATGCATCAGCAGATGTAGTATAAACCACTAATCTCACATACCATGGAAAAAATATTCCAAAAGGGCATCAGCTGAGTTAAACATAAATCAGTGAAGCATATATTAAGTAAAAAAAAAAAAAATGGAAATAGTCAAAAGCAATCGTATGTTTCTCTAAATAACAAAAACCCTACAGTAAGTGCATCTCTCATTAACATGCTTACTTATGGTAATATTTAGTTTGATATGTGAGCTTCACCTGTATTACATTTCAGTTAAAGTCTTATGATTTTTCTGAATTGAGTTGACTAGAAGTCTCCTGTGGAGTCAGTCTTGTCAGTTGGTTTATTAGTTAATTAAATGTCATTGTATGTCTCACATTCTAAATTCCAGGAACCCAAAAGAGTTCATTCTAAGATTCCCCTCTCTATTGGGTATCTCTATAATTAGTCTCATTTTAGAATACCTATTATTCAATGCACAATAGAACAGAACAATTAATTTGGACCACATGCAATTATGCTGAAAGGTCGGGTGCTACTCAAAATAAAACTCTGTTCAAACGTGTGTTTAGGGAGAGTACTTATATGGTTATACAGAAAACTATAAAGGACCAGGAAATCTCCAAGTGCAATTAAATGGGTTGTAAAGTAATCACTTGCAATTTTTCATTTTTAAAGCAGAAGATTTTTTTGAATATTGTACAAAATGAGTACTTGTAAAGCCAATCAAATTTAGGAGATTTATATTAAGAGGTGACAAATTCATACCCTGAAATAGAAAATACATTATTTGGCCTGCCACTACCTGTGTGAGTTTCAAGTTATTAAAAGGGTTCATGGAGCAGTTGTTACAAACTCCTTAAACATAGTTAATAGCAAAAATGCTGGTTTTATCCATCTTGGGTAATTTAAACTATAGAATTATAAAAATTCCAGTTAGTAGTATAGCTGTGTGGACTATAAAGTATCCCCAGTACCCAAATGTCTATGAATTTATAATTTTGTGTTCTTCAACAATATTATGTTTGCTTGTTAAATGCAAATTTCAGAAGTAGATTTCACTCTGGAGGAAGTTTCAGGTATCTCTGCTACTATTAAAAGTGTATGTGTACGTTACAGCCCTAGGCAGGTTTATAAAATGTTCATTGACTCCTCTATGTAGAGAAGCTCTGCTGACAAAAGAGAAGAAATTGTGGAGGAACAAAAAGGTAGAGAAGTCAAGTAAGAATTGACAAGAAAATAATATTTTTCTCCCTACTAATAAATTATTATGTATGTTTATATACAAACAACATTTGGCTTAAGAAGAAATAAGAAGAAATATTTATACAACTGATGGAGTGTCTTATTTATTTAATATCAGCAAAATTAGTAAATTTGGAATTTTTATAGATACATACTTAATTCAAGAATTATACTTGTAGGCCCGGGAGATAGTTCAATGTGTTAGAGTTCTAGATTTGCACATGTGAGGCCCCACAGGGCTCAGGTTCAATTCCCATTACCACCAAAAGCCAGAACTGAAAAATATTCATTTCTCCATCTCTCTCCCCTCTCATTCTTTCTCTCTTCTCTCTCAATCTCTCCCGCTCTATCTCCCCCAGTCTGTCTTTCTCTTTTTCTCTCATTAAATTTGTTTTTTTTTTAAAGAACTGTATTTGCATTGAACAAGCACCTATTATATGATATAGTCGTAGTTTGTGGGGGTCGGGCGGTGGTGCAGTGGGTTAAGCGCACGTGGCGCAATGCGCAGGGACCGGCGTAAGGACCCCGGTTCGAGCCCCCGGCTCCCCACCTGCAGGGGAGTCGCTTCACAGGCGGTGAAGCAGGTCTGCAGGTGTCTATCTTTCTCTTCCCTCTCTCTCTGTCTTCCCCTCCTCTCTCCATTTCTCTCTGTCCTATCCAGCAACAAAGCAACGTCAACAATGGCAATAATAACCGCAACACGGCTGCAACAACTAGGGCAACAAAAAGGGGGAAAAATGGCCTCCAGGAGCGGTGGATTCATGGTGCAGGCACCGAGCCCAGCAATAACCCTGGAGGGGAAAAAAAAAATCAAGAGTAGTAGTTTGTGAGCTAAAAACATGATTAAAATGTGGTCATTACCTCAATGAATTGCCTTTAGAATGGAAATATTGCATTTACACCTGGTGAGATTATATATGGTACAGTAAATCCTAACCATGAGATTGTCAAAGTAAATCCAAGTAACATGGTTATAATAATAATTATCTATTTTCTTCTTAAACTCTAAGACTTCCCCATTCTCTTTAAAATTTGTATTTGGCCCAGTCCTGGAATCTCTGGGACTTTGCTTATATTTCTTGATGCCTCTCCTCTTGATGTTTCTGCTGACTTCAACTAAATCAGTGCAACCAGTATCACCATGCCACATTATGCCTTTTTGGTCAATAGCAGGCCACCCCATCATCTGGGACCCTACTCAGAGAATCCTTAGATTCCCCTATAGATAATATGGGCCTAAACCGCTAATAGATCCCTCTCTCCACCATCCTTGGTCACTTGCATCAGAAGCCTCATCATAAGTCCTTTCAAGGGCCTCTCCTGGACCTTGTCCTAACAATAAAGTAGCCATGGTAAGGACTGACCCACTATCTGAAGGGAGGCTGGGTCATCCTACTCTACCACTCAAGGAAGACTAATCCTAAAATAAGTGCAGCCTAGAATGTTCCCAGCTATGACCATGGACTTGGAATGACAGGGATTCAGAGGTTACACAGGCTCCTGTGCTAGGCCCTAGTTCAGATCGATGAGGTAAACAGTTAATTCTATTAATATAATTTCTTCAAGTTTGGGAGCTACTCTCTGCCTTAATCCAGCATTCTAGTCCTATTCTCAACTCTGACACCATAGTCCCAGGCAATATTTCTAGTCCATCTGCATGTTAGCTTGAGAGCTCAGGCAAAAATTACTAAAGTTATGGGCCCCATGGAACATACCTAAAATAGACCTCCTAGCTTCTTTCCACTCTAAGATCCCTAAATTCAACTGCTCTATTCCTACCTTTAGGTTTGTGTTTATTAAACAATTTATCCTGCTTTATATCTTACTGCCTTTTATCCACCAAGTTGCAGTTGTTACTATGATTCCATCCTGAACTAGCTGGGCAGATAACCTCATCAATGTGTCCCACCACCTCACCTCTCCAGAGCCGTACTCCACTAGGGAAAGATAGAAACAGGCTTGGTATATGGATCAACATGCCAACATCCATGTCTCAGTTACAGAAGCAAGACCTCCCATCTTCTGTACCTCCAAAGAGAGATTTTGTCCATATCCCCAGAAGGGTAGAAATGTTAGTGGAAGATTACCAGGGGGCTCTGCACTCCATCAGGACCTGGGGGTGGACACTCAGAAGTAGTAACAGGAGTGCAATTTGGAAAAGAAGAGAAGGCAGTACCACAGAGAAAAAAATTGGGCAAATAAATATCAATTAGATATTTACAGAAGTAAGAGTCAACCTAAATCTGTGGTCTTGGGAGAACTAATGGAGAGAATGGGGACAAAGAACTCTGGTGGCAGAATTACACCCCTGTTATCTCATAAGTCTGCAAGTCAATTTTAAATCACTAATGAAAAAGAAAGTGCATTTGCATACTCAGAACAGACTTCTACTCTGAATATAGACCTCAATTTCAATCTTCATTCAATGTTTCAGTAGCTCTATGACTTTTAGCAATATGCATTATATGCCTGAATTTTCATGTCTATAAAATGATAACTTAAAGATTAGTAACTACCAGGAACTTTCAATTGCTAGTCACCATATACTTAGCTCAAACTAGCTTAAGCAAAAAGAATAGTCATTTGCTCATATAACCAAAGTGCAAAGAGCCAAGAAAAGAATTGTTCTCAACAAAGACTAGAATCTAAAAACCTCATGAATTTTGGAGTTCAGGAGCACACTCATCCCTTGATCATAATTAACAGCTATTTTCATTTGTCATAACTATCAATATTAAAGAACTTCTGTTTCACCAAATCAAAGAGAATGTCCTTTTTAAACATGCATTTAAACTGACATATATCTAAAATATAGTGATATGAAAGGTATCTCCAAAATAAAGCACTGTGTAATATAGGCACACACTAAAGTAGAAAAAAATTATAAATGCACTATGAGAAAATTAAACGTGAAATAATCAAAATATAGTATTATTTGTGCATACCCATGGACTCCCTAAGTCATAAGAGAATCTTATTTGTTTGTTTATTTATTTATTTTATTGCCACCAAAGTTATTTCTGGGGCTCAGTGCCAACACTATGAGTCCACTGCTCCCAGTAGTTATTTTTTCCTTTTTTCTTATTATTTTATTTAATATGGCAGAGTCTAATTGAGATGGAAGGGAAAGATAGAGAAAGGAAAGGAGATGAACACCTGCAGACCTGTTTCACAGCTCCTGAAGCTTTCCCCTGGCAGGTGAGGAGTGGTGCTAGGAACCAAACCCTGGTCCTGGTATATAGTAATGAATGTATTCAACCAAGTGTGCCACCACCCAGCCACTAAGTGGATTCTTTTTAAAAAACACAAAATTAGATGTCACTGAGAATTTATTTAGAAGTAGTTTGTGTAAATAAATTAAAGGTCATCTTTTTAATAAAAGTTTTCAGTAAAACCATTGCTCACACAAAAAAAGCTAAAACCAAACAAAAAACATCTTACTAAATCACCATACACCTAAGAATAGAGAATTTTGCTTCTATTATATATTATTTTATTTACTAAATAGGGCCTAAATAAATGGTGAGTGACTCTGTGTGTGTGTGTGTGTGTGTGTGTGTGTGTGTGTGTGTGTGTGTGTGTGTGTGTGTAAGAAGTTCTGGCCATATCAACCCTCTGATGAAAACTTTCGAACTTTTTATAAAACCTAATCTGATTCATATATTGTTCAAAAAGCTTTGCAATTTTCCGTAACGTCAACCTAATGCCTATATCGTCATTCAACATTCATTTCAGTTGCATTTAATTAACTGACATTTCTATTTTCAAGTATGTTGTATACTTTTCCATCCCCAAACTTACTTTGAGCATTTACTTCTCTTTGATCTGATTTTTACCATTTTTTGCTTTTCTAAAGTTCTTTGTTCTTTGGGGCCAGCTAGCTCGGATCTAATCTCTATCTACTATGAAGTGATCTCTGACCTGACTACTCATAAATTATGCTAATCAACATATTTAGAGTCTATAATATCCCAAGTATTTGAGATAACTGCTCAGTAGGATATGCCTCTTCTTCTTCTTCTTCTTCTTCTCCTCCTCCTCCTCCTCCTCCTTCTTCTTCTTCTTTTTTTTTACCTCCAGGGTTATTGCTGGGACTCATTGCCTGAACCATGAGTCCACTGCTCCTGGAGCCATTTTTTCTCTTTTGTTACCCTGGTTGTTTTTATCGTTGTTGTGGTTATTATTATTTATTGTTGCTATTGATGTTGTTTTGGGATAGGACAGAAAGAAATGGAGAGAGGAGGGGAAGACAGAGAGGGGAAGAGAAAGACAGACACCTGCAGACCTGCTTCACCACCTGTGAAGCAACGCTCCTGCAGGTGAGAAGCCGGGGACTCCAACTGGGACCCTTATGCTGGTCCTTGTGCTTTGTGCCACTTGCGCTTAACCCACTGTGTTTCTGCCCAACCCCCAATATGCTTCTTCTTTTGAGGAATTTGTCAATTAACAGGGCAGCTTTTTATATTACAATGTGTAGGATCAGATACAGCTACATTTAGACTATAAGGGAACCCTTCTGAACAAAAGTGGGAAAGGTTTCCCAGTATACATCTGCTGCCCATTATGTTTCTACTGCCTTCCTTCTACTGCATGGATCTCTTCAGCTTCCTAAGAAAGGCTCAACAAAAGTCTAAGAGACTGCTAAAAGTTTATATAGCTAGCTCTTTCATTATAATGTCAAAAATAACAACAACACACTTATTTGGCCTGCCTTTTATTTGCCAATCCCTGTACAAATTGCTTTCCAGAAACAAGCTCATTTAATTCACAGCTGCATTTTACACACTCTCTGCTGGTCAGAACCAGATATCCTTAAACAGAGAATTGGTTCAAACTAGGCTAAAGGCTAAATTAAGCTGAGTTGGGCAAATCAGATTTCATTCCTGGGGTTGTGGTGAACATTAGAATACAGAATCCTCCAATCCTTTGCTCATGCAATTATTTCCTCTGTCTTGAAGACCATCTCTGCTTCATCCATCTGACAAATTCTTACTCATTAAAAAAAAAAACATAGCTTGGGGCTGGGTGATGGCACATTTGGTTGAACGCATATGTTACAAGGTACAAGAACCTGGGTTCAAGCCCTCGGTCCCCAATTACAGGGAAATGGGTTCACGAATAGTGAAGCAGAGCAGCAGTGTCTCTCTGTCTCTCTCCCTCTATATCTCTCTATATTCCCCTTCTTCTCAATTTCTGGCTGTCTCCATCAAATAAATAATAATTTAAAATTATAAAAATAAATAAAAATTAAAGCATGACTTGGGGCTAGGCAGTGGCACACAAATTACCACTTGCAAGGAACCAGGTTCGAGTTTCTGGTCCCCACCTGCAAGAGGGAAGCTTCATGGGGTAGTGAAACAGTGCTAAAGGTGTTCTTCTCAGTAATTATTCATCTCTGTATGGCCCTTCCCCTCCACTTCTTTCTGAGAGAGAGATAGAGACAGATGGATAAAATGACTGCTGGGAGAAGTGTATTTGTTATGCAGGCATTGAGCCCCATTGAGAACCCTGGTGAAAATTAAAAAAAAAAAACTGGCTTAAATCCTGCCCCCATGATTTACTCACAAATCCTCACACACACAGTTCAATTCTCCCAGTTATCTTTTCTTAATATTTTTTTTTATTTATTAGATAGATACAGGGAGAAATCAGGACAGGAGAGAAAGATAGAAATGAAGAGAGTAAGAGAGACAACTGTCTGTGTAGGAATCCCAAGACTCCCTGACTAGGGCCCCAGGTGGGGGTGGCCTGGTAAGTGACTAAATAGTCATCATTAAAGTATGCCAGTCTCTTGCCATTATTCAGTTTTTGTAGTCCTTATTTTGTCTGACAAGGTTAGCTTTGGAGTGATTGAGGGACGTGTAATAGGAGGTAGGTGAGGATTCTATCTAGGTCTAAGTAGAAACTATTTCATTAGGTACTTTATAGTGTCTTTTTTGGGTCTTTATATTTCCTTGCTTCATTTATTAATTCACTGCAAACTACTGTGCACTACTTTTGCTTTAAGGTATATATTTCCCCCTAACTTACATGTACATATGCCCTATCTCATGGGCCCTATATCTAAATTTTGAGGTTTTGTTAAGAAGTGCACCAGATGAAAGGGAATTAAGGAATCCTATGAGCTAGGAAAGGTCTCATCCAAGTAATGAAACTGAAGGGTTGATATTCCATGCCTGACGTCTCTGGAAACAGTCCGAAGTGAAGCATGCTGAGGTGGTACTAGTTGCATTGATTAAGCCAGACCTGTCAGCAGGGAAACAATTACACTAGCCAGACCTTTCACTTTCTGCACCCCATAATGTTCCTGGGTCCATACTCCCAGAGGGATAAAGAATAGGAAATTTATCAAGGGAGGGGATTGGATACAGAGCTCAGGTGGTGTGTATTGTGTGGAATTGTAGCCCTCTTATCCTATGGACTTGTCAATATTTCTATTTTATAAATAAAAATTGAGAGAGAGAGAGAGAGAGATAAAGAGAGAGAACGAGGACTGCCATACTGATTTACTGTTCTGAGGATATCCCCCTACAGGGGGAATCAGGTGCTTGAACATAGGTCCTTGCTCATCATAATATTTTTACTCTTCCAAGTACACCACCACCTAGTACTCATTTTTTTCCCCTTTTCATTTTTATGGGAGAGACAAGAGTACCACTCAGCTCTGAAATACATGGTACCAGGGTTCCAATGTAAAGCCTCAGGTTTGCAAGTCCTATGCTCTGCTGTTTGTGGCTGCTGCTGCAGCTGCACTGTCTGCCCAGTCCTTACATCTTCCTGCTACTTCTTATACCCTTCTCACCAGGTGGTTCAAGCCCCTGGTCCTCACCTACTGGGGAGAGTTCCACATATAAGGGAAGAGTGCTACAGGTGTATTTCCTCTTTGCTTCTCTCTCCCTCATGACCTCTATCTCTATCAAAGAAAGGGGCAGGAAAGCATCCACAAGGAATAGTGGAGCCATGGTCCAGGCACCAGCCTCAAAAATAACCTTGGAGGCAAAAAAAAAGGGGGGGGAAGGGGTGTAGAGAAAGAAATAAAAAGCTATCTCCATTATGACACTTTCCAAATGGTGTTAAAAATGTGATCTGCTCAAAGATAGAGGCCATGTCTCATTCATACTTTTATTGCCATACTAATGAGTATCCATCCCATATTTATTAGATGAACCAGTGAATGGTTAAATGATGTTATAAGGCTCAATTAGATATAATTCTTATATAATATTTATAAGCAATAAATTGGTAGTCAGATAAATAATACCTCTATTAATCTCTTAGAATGTCTTGGCTCATTTTTTCTCATGTTTCCACATGATAATTTTTACTAAATAATCATCACTCCCACTTTTTTCTATTTTTAATTTTAAAATATCACAGTTACCAGTGTATTACAGTGGAATTCCAACCAATTTGTGTAATAACTGCATCAAATGGCACAGTAGCATGCCAGGTTTCCATACCTGAGAAATACCTCTCTGGTCACAAGTTCAATTCCCTGAACCACTGTATTTCACCGCTGAATAGGGATCTAATATCTGCCTCCTACTCTTTCTCTATCATCTCTCTCTCTCTCTCTCTCTCTCATTAAAATAAATAAATTTTAAGGAGAAAGAAAAATCTGGTGGTCTCATCCTGAGTTCCTTTAATAGCTTCATCTTAAAAAAATATACTAGAGGGGGTCGGGCGGTGGCGCAGTGGGTTAAGTGCATGTGGCGCAAAGCGCAAAGACAGGCATAAGGATACCGGTTCCAGCCCCCACAGGCGGTGAAGCAGTTTGCAGGTGTCTGTCTTTCTCTCCCCCTGTCTTCCCCTCCTCTCTCCATTTCTCTCTGTCCTACCCAACAACGAACAACATCAACAATGGCAATAATAATAACCACAATGAGGCTGCAACAAAAGGGGGAAAAATGGCCTCCAGGAGCGGTGCACCAAGCCCAGCAATAAGCCTGGAGGAAAAAAAACTGTTGGGTAGTTGCCATCTCCCCCTGGCTTCTTCTTATCCATATGCCTATATAGGGATTTACTGATCCAAAGGTTTGGTCTATTTACATAAATCACTTTTACATAAAGCACTCCAGGGCATTGGTGGTTCAGTTATAGGATTCTCGCCTGTTCCGCCCCCTCCTTGTCACACTCTGATTTTCACCAGTCACTTTTCTCTCCACCCTCTCTATATCACATCCTGTTTCCACCCTACTTGGAGAGTATAAAAACAGCTGCTCTTCTGATTAAAGACACTTGGAAATTGCTTTCCGGCTCCGAGAGTTCCAGAGTGTATCTCCTGCGGAAGTTGGTGCAGCACGCGTTCCTGATCCCTCTCCCACACAGCAGCCTAGATCAGCTCCAGTTGAGTTCTCTCCAACCCAGAGAGCACCGGCTCGGGAAGAAGTACCCTCAGGCTATCCCGGCAAAAAACAAGAAAAAAAACATATATATATATTCTAGAGATTCTTGGTGTCAACTGTCTCATTTAACAAACTTAGGGGATAAGATGTTAGAGTGATGAACTTTTATCTATGTATCATTGTTAGTCTTCCTGAGTATGGAGGAGAATATTTAGATTATTCTGAGTGAATGACAGTGAAGTGGACGTTTATGACACCTGAATCTATCATATCGGTGTTTCTTAGCAATGATAATCTTGTCACAACTGTTGGAATTTATTCTGTTATCCATATGACATTTTAACAGGAAAAAAATCCAAGTTATTTTAAACAGATATAAACCACTCAGTCCAAAATGACTCCTATTAGCAAGTCATTTCATTGACAAGCCTTATTTTTAAAATTAGTAAATATTACTTAATTGCATTTGATTTTTACTCACCAAAAATCTGAATCTATTTCAGGTTTTGTCCCATAAAATGTAAAGCTGGAAGTTTAAAATGTTTATTTAATTATATCCTAGAATAGGAGAGATGGAAATACATAGCCATTTGACTAGCTAAGTGATGGAGAAAATGTTGGGCGGGTGGTTGATTTTAGTGTTCTCTCAGTACCACTGGCCTTAGTATCAAACAGGAGAGGGAACTGTGGAAATTGAAGAATACATTGAATGGATATTTGGGAAAGACATTTTAGTGGGAGGAAAGTAAGAGCTTTCAAATAAATTGCTAATATATATATATATATATATACATATATATATATATATATATATGTATATATATATATAATTTCCCAGATGACTCTGAATTTTTTATTTGAACTGACATGGGTTGGATAAACATATTACTATCCAACTAGTCCAATACAAAAAAAAAAAAAAAAGAAACAGAAAAAAAATGTGGAAGCTTAGCATAAGATGAGGAATAAATATGTACATGAGGATATCTTACAGGTTGTAGGTTTATTATAAATGGAACTCTGTACAGAGCCATACATAACTTTTATTCTTTCTATTCTTCCTATTCTCTCATATTCTTTCTATTCTCTTGTTGTATTCTTTCTATTCATGTATTCTTTCTATTCTCTCGTTGGATAAATACTGAACTAACAGGTGAGTGATGTCTGTTGAATGAACTACAAAGAAGAATGAGTTTTCAGTACCTTTTGTTTGCTTATTCTTGTTACTTGGTGAGCATCTTGATTCTATAGATCCATGTTTTGTTTTGAATTTTCTGTCCTAGCATTGCCACTTAAAATGATTTTAACTATTTATTGAAATTCTTTAATACTTCAGTTACTGTCATTACATTTTACTTCAATTATGCACAACTTCACTTAATTTGAGTATATTTAATAGCACTTAATAGTCTGTTAAGTCCAACATCTGAGGGCACTTAGTTTCAATTGACTCCTTTATCTTTTTTCTAAATACAGGTCTCATTTTCTTGTCTTTTTTGCATGTCTTATAATCTTTTTGCTGAAATTAACATAATAGATAACATAGTGCCACAATTTTGGCTTCTTTACAACCTATACTAGGTATGTCAAAATGTCTTTATTATAGCTGTAGTTCTGTCTGCAGCCTCCAAGGGATATTTTGGCCATATCAGGGTAAACAGAGATAGTAGTCAACAGACTTTCTGGCTAATCTGAGTTCTGTATTATCTGATATCTCTGAATTATGCCTACATCCTTGAAGGTGAGGTCAGGATTCTCAGAGTAAATGTAGAATCTGATATAATCACTAGAATTGGCAATAACACTTGACCATACCTTGAAGATGTTTATGTACAACCCATAAGATGTTTACACTTGGCATAGCTTTATGTACACATACCCAGTATACGGAGAGATGGTGAGCCCATGAAAGACATTTAAGACATTAGAGAAATGGGAAGGTTTAAGAGGCAGACATAGTCAGAAAATTAGGCAACACAAATGTAGGAGTCAATTCTCCAGAACCTCATGGGACAGGCCTGCATGAGAGATACTCAATAAAGCTTCTTTTCTCTCATTACTATGAGACGCAAATGAAACTCTGCTCCTGGGCATCCAGAGACCCAAAAGCACATGGCTTTTCTATACTTACATAAAAAGTTTAAATTATCCTTTTTGTTGTTGCTATTGTGTTTATTTAAAAAAAATTTAAATTAAAATATTGTATATTTATTTATTTTCCGTTTTGTTGCCCTTGTTGTTTTACTGTTGTAGTTATTGTTGTCATCATTGTTGGATAGAACAGAGAGAAAGGGGAAGGCAGAGAGGGGGAGAGAAAGATAGACATCTGCAGACCTGTTTCACCACCTGTGAAGCAACTCCCCTGCAGGTGGGGAGCTGGGGGATCAAACCGGAACCGGAATCCTTCTGCCAGTCCTTACGCTTTGTGCCATCTGTGCTTAACCCGCTGCACTACCGCCCAACTCCCTATTTAAAAAATGTTTATATTGTTATTGTTATCGGTGATTTAGTAATGATTAACACGATTGTAGAATAAGAGGGGTACAACTCTATATAATTTCCACCACCAGACTTGCATATCCCATTCCTTCCCTTGGAAGTTTCCCTTTTCTTTATCTCTGGAAGCAGGGACCAAAAATCTTCTTTTTTTAATTAAAAAATCATTTAATTATCTTCATTTATTGGATAGAGACAGTCAGACATCAAGAAGATAGGGGGTGATAGAGAAGGAGAGAGAGAGAGACACTTGTAGCCCTGCTTCACCACTTGCAAAGCTTTCCTCCTGTGGGTGGGTACCAGGGGCTTGAACCTGAAAGAGTTACTGGGAAGATTAACTGGAATAATGTCTGCAAAGGCATATGTAAGAATTAAAAGTTATGTGATGCTAGTAAGAGATGATTTTAGTTATTTTTATATTAGTTATTACACGAGTTCCTGAATGTTAAACAATTATACATGGTCTTTAAGCATCTATATTCTGGTCTAAACTTTCTTTTTCAAAACCACCTCTTACTATGTCTTTATTCAACCTGTAACAGCAGACTTACTGGACTATTCAATCCTACTTGGATAAAGTATAACATACATGTATGGAAAATACTAAGGCATTTATAAAGTTAAACAGTTTCTTACAAATGTCTAAACTTTGCGGTGAACAAAATGTAATTAAAGTGATTTAAAGATAGCATGAATTTTTTGACAGTTGTCTCCCAGGGGGCTAACTTGATGTGATATTAAAAAATGTTTTGTTATATTGGGTAGAAATTCAAGAGGAATACTCTCTGCAATTCAAAAGGGACAAAAATTCCAGAATAAAAAATGTGTTTTCAGTCCCTACAGAGTTCATTATGAACAACAGAGTGCTAGAAATTAAAACATTTAAATATATTTAATATATTTAAGCTTCTATAATGGAGTGACATTTATGTTTAGACAGAATCTCAAATCTCTCTTTTATCCTTCTCAAGTCCATATTTGGGGGGGAAAGCAAAATGCTTATGTGATTTAATTGGTTAATTATGACTGGATTCACTAGCAAAGTGGAGAGTTGAGGCAATTATCTACATTACTAAAATTTAGAAAATTTCCCCCATAATATCTTTATATTCAAGTCAAAGTGAGTTTTGATTGTTACATTAATTGAGGCCAAACTGCTTTTAGTTTTCAAAATGAGCATGCTTGGAGAATAAAGCTATAGTATTTAGGCCAGAATTAATTGAATCAGAAGAAGGAAATTAAAGCAATTTAGAAAGTTACTTCAATTTTTAACACTTTCCCATATATTCTCATAGTTCACTTTAAATTGTACATATACTATATAAAGAACAAGTTATTTCCCTAACTAGTCATAGAATTATTTTACAACCACACACCAATACTGTTATAGTATTGATTTTATTTTAAAATCTCAAAAAAGAGTTCTTAAAAATGTAAAGAGCTGACTACATATATACTTCTTGTACATTCCTGACATTGTACTATTTTTGAACATCACAGAAAAATATTTCAGTGGTCATAATTTGATATTACCTATACAAAGCCTTTATCCTGTTTAGTTTTACTATAATCTCCCAAATTATGTCTGAACTAACATTAAATATAGATTAATAAAAAAATAAATATTCGCCACCCACCACATAGTTATGATGTGCCAGTTTATAACTCAGGTACCAGATTTTTATTACTATGCACACACTTTTATAAATAGCACAGTTGTTCGCACACATGGGTACAATTTATAACCTCACCATGATAGGGCTGTGCAAAACCATCTAACCCCCAGCTTGGACCCTACATCATCAAATACTAGGACCTAGCCCCCCTCACCCATACCTCACCCCTCTCAATGTCCTCCTTCCCTAGAGTACTCTGCTTTAATACAATACACCAGACCCAGTCCAGGGTTTTTTGTTTTTGTTTTTGTTTTTGTTTTTTTGCCTCCAGGGTTATTGCTGGGGCTAGGTGCCTGCACCACAAATCCACTGCTCCTGGAGGCCATTTTACCCTTTTGTTACCCTGGTCGTTTTTATCATTTTTGTGGTTATTATTATCATTGCTATTGATGTCATTGTTGTTGGATAAGACAGAGAGAAATGGAGAAAGGATGGGAGGACAGAGAGGGGGAGAGAAAGATAGACACCTGCAGACCTGCTTCCTGCAGGGGAGTCTCTTGTAAAGAGACTCCCCTGCAGGCAGGGAGCCGGGGGCTCAAACCACCCAATCCAGATTTTACTGTGTGTTTCCCCTTTCTGCTCCTTTACCCCTGCAATTTCTCCAGCATTTGTTGCCTCTGTTCATTCTCATGTATGACATTCTCACAGGAGTGAAGTGGTATCTCACTGTTGTCCTAATTTGTATTTTTCTGGTAATCAGTGACTTTGAGTATTTTTTATATGTCTGTTAGCCTTTTGAATGTCTTCTTTAGTGAATATTCTATCCATATCCTCTCCCCACTTTGAGATGAGGTTGTTAATTTTTTTTGTTGCTGAGTTTGGTGAGCTATTTATATGTCTTGGTTATTAACTATTTGATGTATGGCATATAGAAATCTATTCCATAGAGATCCTCTCTATTTGGGTAGTGGTTTTCTTTTCTTAATTTTTTATTTATTATTAATATTTTGTTATAAGATTATAAGATATACAATTCCACACCACACCCACCAAAGTTCTGTATCCCCACTCTCCCAGTTCACAAAGATAAGCACCATAGTACTCATAAGTCTTACAGTTTCCTTGCTTCTGTTTTGTTTGGATTTTTCTTTTTGGAAAGTTCATATAAATCAGATCTCTAGAATCCACATTTGAATAAAACCATCTGGTAGTTGTCTTTCATATCTTTACTTATTTCCATAAGCGTAATCACCTCCAGTTCCATCCATTTTGACCCAAAAGACACAATATCATCTTTTTTGAATGCAGAGTAGTATTCCATGAAATATATGTCCCATAACTTCTTTAGCCAGTCATCTGATGATGGGCACTTGGGATTCTTCCACTCTTTGCCTATTGTGAATAAGGCAGCTATAGACCATAGGGTTGCATATGTCCCTTCTAATTAGTGCCTGAATGCCGCAGGGGCAGTTCGGGTCGTCTCTGGCTCCCCAGCGATGGAACATAGCGGCGCACCGGTCATGGCCTGTTCAATAGCGATTGAGGAGGGCCCAATCATAACGTGCTAGGTCAAAGCCGGGTTGACGCTTGCAGGGGTCTGTGATGAGGTGAACTGCCCCTGCGGCTACAGACAGACTATGACCCACATAGTCAACGACTGCCACCTCTCCAGATTCAAAGGAGGTCTCGAAACTTTACATCAGGCTCAACCTGACGCTGTTGACTGGCAAAAGGAAGAAGGGCAAACGCTAGAAGAAGAAGTGCCTGAATGTCCACAGGATGAATGCCTAAGAGTAGTACTGCTGGGTCATAAGGTAATACAATTTTGTATTTGTTTAAGAAATTTCCGTACAGTCTTCCAAAAGGGCTGTCTCAGTTTACATTTCTACCATCAGTGAAACAGAGTTGCCATTTCTCCACAACCTCTCCAACACTTGTCATTTCCTGGTTTGTTAATGAAAGCTATTCTCTCAGGTGTGAGATGGTATTTCAGCATACTTTTAATTTGTCTTTCTCTATCGACAAGTGAAGGTAAGCATTTCTTAATGTGTCTGTTGGTCATGTATATCTCTTCTTTAGAAAACTATCTGTTTAGTTCTTTGGTCCACTTTTTTATTGGGTTATTTTTGCTTCCTTGGTAGATTAATCTACAAGAGTCTCTCAAGTTGATCTGGTTCACCAACATTGGACTGTGTAGCTCTATTTTCCTTTCCTGTTTCTGGTTTTCCCTGTTGTTGTGTTCCTGCTTCTGTTCTAATAGTGGTCATAACATTAAAAGTTGGGATTCCTTTGGCTCTTCTTTTCATGTTTTCCTCTCAGAAATTCTTGCTAGGGAAGGTTGGTAGTGGCAAATTCCTTCAGTTTCTGAATGTTTGAAAAGATCTTTATTTCTCCCTCATACTTGAAGAATAATTTAGCAGGATGCAGAATTCATGGCTGGTAATTTGTATCTTTTAGTACTTTGAATATGCCATTCTACTCCCTCCTTGCCTGTAGGGTTTTTTTATGAGAAATATGATAAAAGCCTGATGGTTCTGCCCTTGTATGTGACTTTCTTCCTTTCTCTGGAAGCCTGAAATATTTTTCCTTGTCCCTGGCTTTGGACAGTTTTATAAGAATGTGTCTTATGTGTCATTTTGGATTAAAAAATTTAGGTGTGTGTTCACCTTCTTGGATTTCTATATTTTAAACTTCGCTGAGGTATGGAAAATTCTCTGTTAAAATTTCTTTGAATATGTTCTCTACTCTTCTTTCTCTCTCTTCTTACTCAGGTATCCCCAAAAGTCTGATGTTCATCTTTCTAATGGAGTCTGCTATTTCATTGAGAAGTGCTCCATTTTCCCCAAATCTATCCTCTCCAAGAGTTTTAAATGCAAAATGTGGTGATTGTGTCTTCTATTACTGATATTCTCTCCTATACCTAATAAAGTCAACTTCTGAGGTCTCTTACCTCAATCTGAACTTCATTCAAAGTGTCCTTCAGACCCTGCAGTTCTATTTGGAGTTTGTTTTTGTGTTTGTTTCTTTTTTTCTATACTTTGTATTTCTTTGGCAAAATGATCACTGATTCTTTAATCTTGAGAGTTTGTAGGGAAGTTCTAGCAGGAGATCCCAGCTACTCACATAGCCTCAAATAAAGACAGGCACATCTCTATTTAGGGAAAGCTGTTCTTTTCCACTGAGCTCGCAGCTTCAGGAGGTATGCACATAGAGCAGTAGGAAGGAAGGGGATATTTCCCTAGCCATCCAGATCAGCTGAATCAACCCTGGAGATGAATGGGGTGATATCCAGATTGCCCTCACATCCCTGAGTTCCTGAATCTTAACTTTAGTTTCTTGAAATGATTTCATAAAGAGTTTTCTGAACCCTGTCTCTGTTATTTCTTGTAGATCTGTGTCTGTCTGGTAATTTGGGGTTTCTGTCATTACAGTCTGTATATTTCTCCTTTTCCTTAGTTAGTATTCTTTTGTTCTTGCAGCAAGAAGCACTGTGGCTAAGGTGTTCGATTTCCTTGTTTATATATCTTGGGGGAGGGGAGATTTTATCCTAAGTCACCAGGCCAGTTCTGTGACATTGCCGTCAATATAAGGTCTCTCTGATGCTATTCTGGCCTCTGTGGGGCAATAGCAATGGAGACTCTAGAAGTCACAGTTGTAAATTGGTGAATTTTTAAGTGACTGGCAGAATGGCGACACAGAACTCTGGTGGTGGAAATGGTGTGAAATTATATATCTGGTATCTCATAATTTTGTAAGTCAATATTAAATCACTAATAAAATAAAGACCTTTAAGATAGATAGAGATGGCAAGATAGTTCACTCAGTGCACTTGCTTTGTTATGGGCACAGCCCAGGTTCAAGCCCAGCCCTACCACACTAAGGAAAGCTTAAGTTCTCTAGTGTCTTTCTCTGTCTCTCTATCTTTGCTTGTATTTCTATATGAATAAGTCAGCCTGGAGTTGTGCCATCTCAGTAACAACCAAAAAAAATTTTTAAATACCTTCAGATATATTTTAGGTCACATGTTTGAATTACAGTCTCAAGAATTTACATTTCTCACTGACCATCTCTTGACTCTACATGCCATAATGTTAGCTTTACACTAAGATGGGCTATTTCTTCATGGTGGATTCTGAAAACTTTTGGTTAACTCAAGATCTTTTCAGGTGGTCTGGGAGGTGGCACAGTGATAAAGCTTTGGACTCTCAAGCATGAGGTCCTGAGTTCGATCCCCAGCAGCACATGTGCCAAAGTGATGTCTGCTTCTTTCTCTCTCCTCCTGTCTTTCTCATAAATAAATAAAATCTTCAAAAAAAAACAAAGATCTTTTCAGTAACCTTTGAGAGCAAACTAACACCTACCTAACTTATAGCAATGAGACTGAATGTTAAGATTCCCACTACCCTGATTTAGGTTCTTTTGTTGTTGTTGCCTCTGGATTATCACTGGGACTCCGTGCTTACACTATAAATCCACTACTCCTGGTGGACATTTTTTTCTTCTATTTTTTTGGATAGGACAGAGGAAAAAGGAAGATAAAGCAGGAGAGAGAAAAATACACACCTACAGACCTGCTTCACTGCTTGTGAAGCGACCACCCCCCCCACACACACACACTGCAGGTAGGGAGCTGGGAGCTCAAGGAGGGCATCCTTGTGTGGGTCCTTCCTTGTACTTTGTACTATGTGTGCTTAACCTGGTGCACTACTGCCAGGCCCCCTTAGGTTCTTTTTTTTCCTTTTTTCTAGTTTTAAATGTTACTCTTTTTATTTAAAATTTAATTTATATTCAAATGTGTTTTTTTATTGATTTAATAATGATCGACATGTCTGTTGGAATAAGAGTTCCAATCCCATCCCTTCCATTGAAAGCTTTCATATCCTTTATCACTCTGGGAGTGTGGATCCACGATCATTATGGGGTGCAGAAAGTTGAAGGTATGGCTTCTGTAATTGCTTCTCCACTGGACATGGACATTGCCAGGTCTATCCATATTCCCAGCCTGTTTCTATCTTTCGTTAGTGGGACAGGGCTCTGGGGAAGGTACGGTTCCAGGACACATTGGTGGGATTCTCTGCCCTGGGAAGTCAGGTTGGCATCGTGGTAGCATCCGCAATTTGGTGGCTGAAAAGCATTAAGATAGAAAGCAGAACAAAATCAGGAACCCAAAAGAAAGAAATACAGCAGATGAGATCTGGGGGTCTCCCTTTTGGAAAAAGCTAGGAAGTCTATTTTAGGTTTATTCCAAGGGGGCCCAGGACTTTACAAATTTTGCCTGAGATGGACAACTACCATGGAGATGGGCTAAAGGTATCATCTGGGGAGATGTTGTCAGAGTTGGAAATAGGTCTAGAAAGCTGGATCAGGAAAGAGAGTAGCTTGCCAAATATGGGAACCATATATAAATACCATTAACTTTAAACCCCACTGATCTGATCTGGGGCCCATTTTAAGCACAGGAGCCTGTGTAACCTCTGCATCCCTGTAGGTCTGAGCTCACATTCCATGGTCATATGTAGAGAAATTGTGAGGATATGGTTTAGTATGGTATGGGACCTCCTATTGAAAAGTGGGAGCCTGGATCGCACTTTTCTGTCAGTCTCTCTCTACTTGAGATCGAGCATGGAAGAAAATGACTACCAGGGAAAGTTCCCTCTATCAGCCTCCCTGCCTCACAATAGCCCACTTCCTTATTATATACATAATCATTGTTTTGCCTGAATCCCCTCCCTACTTCCCCTGCATTCCATTCCTTTGATTATATCTATCTTTGATTATATCTATCTTCTCTCTGTCCTCAGGACCCCGCTCTGGCTGCTGGTTACTGATAACCTTGCTTTCTCGTTCCTTTAATCGTTTAAACCTCTTGCTCAACAGTTACTGGAAAAGTCCTGACCCTCCCCCAGACCCTTTGCCTCCCTACCATATATGGTATACACATGTCACTTCCTCCTGCGACCCCTTATAAGCCCTGCTTTGCTGTTCAATAAACGGATTTTGTGCATGAAACATTCCCCTGGGATCTCTGGTGACATCTCTTGCTACATAGGGAAAGGTCCAGTCTGCTTACTCCTATTGCCCCGGAACATTCCTTCCAGACCCCCGCATCTGGTGCACAACAGAGCAGGTAAACCCAAAGTTTGTGCCCAGGAAGAGGCCTCTCCACCTAAGAGACTGACAGTCATAGCTAGGAACAAGGTTCTAATTTCCATCAACCAACAAATTACTTATGTTCAGAAATCTTTAAAACTTGACTGACCCTAAACTAGGTTACACTTCAAGTCATGGCTTGCAACAACAAAGATTTACTTTCTCATCCATTTTTGATATCTGCAATGGGTAGATAGCAACTACTTCCGCCCTTGAGTCCTTATCACTGTGGGAGGGATGAAGGCCGATGGGGCCCATGTTCAGCAGGGAAGCAATTACAGAAGCCAGACCTTCCACCGTCTGCACCCCATAATGATCCTGGATCCATACTCCCAGAGGGAAAAAGAATAGGAAAGCTATTGAGGGAAGGGATTAGATATGGAGCTGGGGCTGGGCAATGTGTAGAAATGCACCCCTCTTATCTTATGGTCTTGTCAATGTTTCCACTTTATAAATAAATAAATAAATAAATAAATAAGAATAGGAAAGCTTTCAAGAGAGGGTATGGGATACAGAACTCTGGTGGTGGGAATTGTATGGGATTATATTCCTCTTATCCAACAGACTTGTTGATCATTATTCAATCAATTTAAAAATAAAAGTAAGTTCACTTCCCATTGAGATTTCCAACAGAATTATAATAGAGTAACTCAGAGTTTTCAACTCTAGATGATTTTTTTTTGTTTTGTGGCATAGAGACTTTGCTATGCACAATTTCACCATTCCCAAACCACTTTTTCATTGAGATATATAGATAGATATAGGTAGAATGAGGAAAAGAAACCACAGCACTGCAACTTCCCTTGGTGTGTTGCACTCCCTATGTGAATTTTCAATGCAGAATATCTCTTTATTTCAAGAAACCTCACTTTAAATTCACCTTTGTGAAGTATTAGTTAGAAAGTAGGGTGTGCCTTTCAGGCTGGATAGAGTGATGTGTAAATGCACTAAAATAGAAATTATAGTCTTGTAGTTATTTACAAAGAAAAATGGGCAAGACCTAAAGAGGACAGAAAACTTAAAAGAGGAGCTGAGACAAGGAGAGATATAGACTAACCTGGATTGATTTAGCAGTGAGGAATAGTTAATGAAAACCAGAACAGCAAGTTCAGCACTAAACTCCAAAATATGATAAGTTTGAAGGATCTTGGCTTTTTTTTTCACTTCTTTCAGACAAAATATTATTCAAAGTACTAATTTCTTTAGATTCTCTAAATCTTTTTCCTGAAGTTCAGCAACTGATCTTCTTTTTTACATTCCATGTATTTGATCTTTAACTAATCTAACTGATTTGTATCCAAGATCTAATTGTATCTAACTGATTTGATTCTGTTCATTGCCTGCACAGAATCTGTTTTCCTTTTTTTTTCTGCAAATCAGCTGACAATTTATAAATAAAATTGTTTCTCTGTTTGTAATTTTTTCCATTTTTTAAATCACCAAACCAATGCCATAATCTTGTTTACTATAGCTAGGATTTGTTTTATCAAAAATAGCACCCTCAGATTAATTGAAGCGTCAGTCAGATTAGTTAGTTCCACTTTGGGAAAATGCTCACCATAAAGACCAGTATGCACACTATCTGTGTATCACCAAACAAGGCAAGCATAACAGTAAAGTTTATAGGACAGGAATTTGACTGTGACTCCTCTTCACTGAAAAGCCATAAGGTGACATGCCAAGCTAGGGTTACCAGGATAATTCAGCTGTTAAGGAATCAGAGCAATGCAAGAAAGCACTTCTTAAGAAAAAAAGCAATCTTTGTTCATGCAAATGATTGCTGATGGTGTGTACATACTTGAAAGAGGAAATTAAAAATAAACAAATAAATACCTGTACTTTTCTCAGTGGGGCTGATTACTGTGTCAGGCAGTTTACTCTACTACCTACATTATGCGTATTTCACAGTCAACATGTTTTGGACTTTTCACACTTTCAATGGTATTTCAATCGATTTTATTGTTCTAAAGAGTTGTATACTTCTGAAGTGAGTTTGTTTTTAATGTCTTTTGATTGCAAACAAGCTGAGAACAATAATACTTTAAAACACCTGAGTTAATTGAAGTCATTTTTTGAGTACTTTTCAAACTTTAATGTGCACCTCAGGATTGCTCTACAGCTCAAATTCTGAATCAGTAAATCTGATATGAACCTAAAATTATGCATACCTAAGAAGTAGGTCTCATATTAATGTTTTTCTATACCTTTTGTCTCTGATTCATAAAAAAAGACTATAAATGTCTTTCTCTTAGCTGAGTAAATTATGAGTTGAACTCAAGTATGTTCTATGACATATAATTTACAAAGAACAGATGGCACAGAACTGAAGCCTTTTCTTTCTCCACAAACTATTATTTATATTCAATTGGGAGGCCAATTTTATTTAGACAAAAAATAAAATGGTAGAAAATACAAGTAAATAGTTACAGAACAGAGAGCATAGTGTTGGGCACAATATATTTAGTCCCTGCTTTGTAGTATCTATTCTTGTATTTATTTATGCTATACCCCAAACCTAGCTATATCTTCTAAACTTTTTCCCCCTACAAGGGGAGGATGGCTATTCATGCACAAATCTCTTGCTCCAAGGTCAATTTTTGCAATTCTTTTATTTCAGATAGAGGAAGGAAGACAGAAGAAGAAGAACAGAGAAATACTATAGCTCTGTTCCACCTGTGGAGCTTCCCCTGCCCCAGCCATGTAGTGTTGTGGCTCAAACGTGGGTCCTCACAGATGGTAACACAGTGCTTTACCTGGTGAACTATCACCCAAGCCTGGACTACATTCTTAACCATCCAAAATCTTTCTAACATAGCTACATTTTTATTTTGCTAGGAGCCTTTTAAAAAAAAAAAATCACTGCATTACTATTTCCTTCCACTGTTTGACAGGTGACACTCTGTCTTTGAGCACAAGCTTCAAAGGAAGGCTCCCTAGTTCATTTAGAAAGACATACTAAATCTTTGATAAGGCCTTAAAAAGGAACAGAATCTTTTAATGTCTGATCAGACTTTAGTAGCTGACCTATTTAATTGGGTGGCCAAAGGGAATTGAGGTGTCAAAGCCATGGACTTGAATGTGCTATAGTGAGCTCCAGATTATAGAATACCTGTATCTCAAACCTCCTAAGTCTATAAAAATGTTTGTGAAATAAGTTAATTGAATGGTTAGCTTTGTAAAATAATATAAAAAATTTTTACTTCCATGGCAAATGGAGTGTTACATAATGAGTAATAATGATCAGAAAATAAGCAATAGTTGTGATTCTAAGCCACCTTAAGTGACATCACTTGGGCAAAGGTTTATTTATTTTTTTATTGGGTAAGATTAATGAATTACAGTACACTTGTTTACACATGTATATGGTCGCCTCCCCATTCTGCATAACAGGTGTCTACATCACACTTTTTTTTTGTTTTTTGCCTCCAGGGTTATGGCTGGGGCTCGATGCCTCCACTACAAATCCATGCCCCTAAGCAGCCATCTTTTCTATTTGTTGTTGTTGCCGCTGTTGCTGTTATTGTTGTCTCTAAGTTATGACCATTTTCTGCACTTACTCTGTTTTAGCAAATGCTTTAAGCAATAGAAAAAAATTTGTTTTGGTCTACTCATATTCTGTGGAACCTAAGAAAAACCATATGGCACAGCTTATCCTTTTCAGACAGGGTTCATAATGTTCAAACTCTAGTTAACAAGCAGGAAAGCTGTAATCTTTCCCATTTTCAGTTGACAGTATCTCCCAAATAACCCTGCACCACATGCCCACAAGATGTAGGAAGATTGAATATCAGTCAAAACGCATATCTTTACTCAAAATAGATAAGCTATCAAATACATACCACTTTATAACAAGATACAGAGGTTAATTTTTAAACATGTTCAAATGGTTTAATATCCCCCTGCCACTTACATTCCATCATCACTGATGAGAATAATACTGGCTTATGAAAACTTGAATGTGGAATTTATATGTCTCAACACAGGCATATCTACTTGTAATGGATACTAAGAAGATAATCACATTTTATCTGCTCAGGCAATTCAGTGACCACAAGAACCACATCAAGTCATCAAATCATACCTGCTGCACACTCCTCCCATGAACACAAAAACTTTATATTTAGAGAGAGAGATGCTTTATGGGAAGCCTATTACAAAGGTGTATGAATTCTTCCTCCTCAGGTAACACAGGGAACAGAGAAAAAGCCTTCCAACATGATAAAAGAAATTCAGTGTTATCTTCCTAGACGCACATGACCTACTTACCTCATAAGTATGATCAGCCGGATGTTTACTCAGTTTGAAGAAAACTGCCTGTCTGGAATATGAACTATGTGATATTTATCTAATAAGAGTGAATTTTCTGCCTGAGTAAAGTATTACTTTAATAGTTAGGTGAGCCAGTAATAACATTGGTATGGCTACTACCATTGATACTATTACTACAGATAGCAATGAGGAATTCAATAGATTTTTTTTTTGGAGGTCAGGCACATTATATTGTGTGTTTACGACACACATGTATTCTTTTGTTCTCCCATGACTATGATAATTTGATATGTTTATCTTATTAGTCAGATCATAAATCTGAAGGATAGTTAGGTACAATCCAAAGCTAAATAGTTAAGTATCTGAAATAGGATTTAAACCCATGCAACACTGAAATTTAGAGCCCATTCTCTTAACCATGACTTGAATCCAATATTAAACACTGGACAATGTTCATCAATCTAGTGACTAGAGAAAAATGAGGTAGGATGGCTTCATATTTCTAATGAGTGAAATTTTGGTAAGTTAAAAAATAATACATTGGGGGTCGGTCGGTGGCGCAGTGGGTTAAGCGCATGTGGCGCAAAGCGCAGGGACCGGTGTAAGGATCCCGGTTCGAGCCCCCGGCTCCCCACCTGCAGGGGAGTCGCTTCACAGGCGGTGAAGCAGGTCTGCAGGTGTCTATCTTTCTCTCCCTTCTCTGTCTTCCCCTCCTCTCTCCATTTCTCTCTGTCCTATCCAACAACGAATTGCGTCAACAAGGGCAATAATAATAACCACAACGAAGTTACAACAAGGGCAACAAAAAGGGGAAAAAAAATGGCCTCCAGGAGTGGTGGATTCATGGTGCAGGCACCGAGCCCAGCAATAACCCTGGAGGAGGAAAAAAATGTATATATAATAATAATAATACATTATGTTTAGGCAAAGAGTAAGTAAACAATGTGAATACCAGCATGCAGGACAAGTGACTTGGGCCAGATAAAGCTCATAGCATAAAGCACACACCTCACCAAGTACTAGGACCCAAATTTGAGTCCTGGCACAGCACAGGGAATTTCCACAGATAGTAAGTGATGATGTGATATCTCTTCCTTTCTTTCCCCTTTCTATCTAGACATACAAATATATAAGTATCTGGGAAATAATAAGGAAAACATTTTAAAAAAAACAAAGTGAAATAGTGAGATATGATCTAGTCAATAAACCTATATTATATTTGAAAGAAGGGTAGAGGATAGTTGAGAATTATAGTGAGCAATGTAGGAATGGAAGTTTTCAGTCCTAGGCTACCTGCTACTAACTATTTGTAGTATCGTGGACAGATCATTTTCACACTTCAGCAATCTACAAGCTATAGTAATCATAATAACAATAAATCACTTGTTCTATAAATATGTCCCTACTTGCTTTCCACAATGCTTTTGGATTTATATTACCAGAGACAGAATAATATAGAAACTATCCAGGGGTGAATGGTATTACAACCTCAAAATTCAATTTACCAAATAAAAACAAAGCCACATATCTAGCATAGAAATCTCCACTTCCATTGCAATTTTAAATTACCTGGAACTTTGATAAGTGAACTCAATTCTTCCTCCACTCAGCATTCTCTTTCCTGTTGTAATGTCAGTCCACTTTCCATTCTTGTTTCTTCTCATCATTGAATAAGGTTTCATTCTGTTATCAATCTCCTTCCTTGATTGTGATTTTTCTTTATCATCACATATTACCTTTCTCCTCTCCCACTTGTTCAAACTTACTGAAAAAATGGTCTGTGCTTAGTGTTTATATGTACTAAGGCCTGTCCCACCCCTTAAATTTCCAAGATCATATATTACCCTGATCAGTGAGGTCATTTTACTCAAAGGTTACACTAACCTGCCTCCACCGTCTGTCTCTCTCTTTTCCCTTCTTTCCTTCCATCCATCTTTCTTTCTTTCTTGTTAACTCCTTTATTTCTTCTTTCTTCCTTTCTTGTATGGTGGTCCAGGGACTCACACATGCATAATCCCAGAGTTGCCAGCCAATTTCAAACACAGAGACAACAAAAGAGAGGGAGAGACACTACAATTCTGCCCCACCATCCATGGAGATTTCCCCATGGTGTAGCATTTTCATGTCGTACCTGGCCTCAAATCAAGAGCCTCTCACAACTATTAACACACACTATTCCACTTGAATGTCAATTACCTTCACACATAATGTAATCAGCATATACAAAGTTCTTCTTTTCCACACTTTCATTTGATTTTTGTCAGTTCCAACTCCTTAGTGGATAAAGACAGAAATATGACAGTTCTTATTGCCTGGTTATTACTTTCCATATTTCAATCCCAAAAGTCTTGAGGGAACTTTTAATCAAAGATTTATCTTCTTCATATCTTAATTTCCTTTACCTAAATTTAAGTACCCATCATTTTTCTTCTTAACCACCAATTGTTCTATTAAATTCTGAGCAGTATCCTTATGCTCCTCAGGGAGACTTCAAATTTCTGGTAAGACTGGAGAGCAGAGAGATATTAGAAGTTTTTGATTTCCATGATACGTTACAAAAAAAAATTTTCAGAAGGTGATGAAATCCCTGGGACAATCTCAAGGATAAGAATCATAGGAACTTAGTTGTCTTTCATTAAAGCCAGTCTACCTCATACTTCATACTCCAGCAACAGGAGTGATATTTTTCATCTTGATGTCTCTACTGTTGTTCTATTTTTTACTTCTGGTTTCACTACTCAGTAGTTCCCATACCATTTAGATTTGGGTTAGGTTCAAACTATGAGAAACTGTAGAAGATTAGAAAGCTAGTGAAGAGAAAGGGCAGTGTATTGATTTCCGTGGCTTCTTTACTACTAGACTGTGGTTTGACAAAGATGGTGTCTCTGTTGAATATTCCCATTTTCCAAAGAGAAACCTAGCTGTTCCTCTTTAGAATCTTGGCTACAAGTCTTACCCTATTTAGTGTTTCTTCTTTTTTAATTTTTTTATTCTCTTTTTTTATATTTATTTATTTTCCCTTTTGTTGCCCTTGTTGTTTTTTATTGTTGTGGTGGTTATTATTATTGTTGTTAGTGATGTCATCATTGTTAGATAGGACAGAGAGAAATGGAGAGAGGAGGGGAAGTCAGAGAGGGGGAGAGAAAGATAGACACCTGCAGACCTGCTTCACCGCCTGTGAAGTGACTCCCCTGCAGGTGGGGGCTTGAACTGGGATCCTTACACCGGTCCTTGTGCTTCATGCCACGTGCACTTAACCTGACTCTCATGTTCCTTTTTTTTTTTAATAATTGTATATTTTTTATTTTTTTAACATTTTATTTATTTATTTTGAGAAAGAAAAATTGAGAGAGATGGGGAATAGAGAAGGAGAGAGAAAGGCGGACATCTGCAATATTCACCATGAGTAAAGCTTCCTTCTTGTGGGTGAGGACCAGGTACTTGAACCCAGGTTGATTAGCACAGTAACATGGGTACTTACTTGGTGTGCTACCACCTGGTTTCCTGCTTCTTCCTGATGTTACTTCAAACCTAAGCATGGTAACACCTTCCATCTTTACATGACATGATGATGCTTCAATATTCCTTGTAATATTTTTCTTAATCCTCATTTAGATTAATAAATTTTCCCTTCACCCAAATCTTTTTGATCATGCTTAACGAGTGTGCTATCTGCTGAGATGCTGGCCTACACAGTGACTCTGACTAAAACATGTTTTTTAAATCCCTATTACCCACTCTCTCTCTCTTTTTTTTTTTTTTTTTGCCTCCAGGGTAATTGCTGGGGCTTAGTGCCTGCACCATGAATCCACTGTTCCTAGAGGCCATTTCCCCCCCTTTTGTTGCCCTTGTTGTTGCCTTCTTGTGGTTGTTATTGTTATTGTTGATGTCGTTCATTGTTGGATAGGACAGAGAGAAATGGAGAGAGGAGGGGTAGACAGAGAGGGGGAGAAAAAGATAGGCACCTGCAGATCTGCTTCACAGGCTGTGAAGCGACTCCCCTGCAGATGGGGAGCCAGGAGCTCGAACCTGGATCCTTATGCAGGTTCTTGTACTTTGCGTCACTGCACTTAACCCACTGTACCACTGCCCGACCATCCCCCCACCCTTTTTCTTATATGACTAGCACATATTCAAACATTGAGACTTGCCATAACTCAAGAAAAGGGAAAATATTATCTTATTTTTTAAAATGATGTATTTCTAATGCAGAACCTAAGGAATCAAAACTAAGGGATTCTATGCAACCTCAAGCAGCTATCTGGGCCCATTTTGTTTTTTTTAATTCTTTATTTAGAGACAGAAAGGAGAGGCAAAGATATTGGGATGGGGAGGGAAAGGAATAAAAAGAAGGGAAGAAATGGGAAGGGAAGGGAAGGGAAGGGAAGGGAAGGGAAGGGAAGGGAAGGGAAGGGAAGGGAAGGGAAGGGAAGGGGAGTAGAGGGGAGGGAAAGGAAGGGGAGGGGAAGAGAGAAGAAATACTCTACTACTCCGTCATTCATAGAATTCTCCCCAGTGCTGTACATGGTGCTCCTATGTGGTACTGGGGCTTGCATGTAGAACCTTACATAGAAGAAGGCACAACTGCTATGAGGTAAATGATCTCCAGTGTAAAAAGAATATTTTAAATATATGCCAGATGCCTTCTAATAACTGTAATTTCACATATCACTCATCTTATTAACATGTTGCTTTCACTGGAAAATGAAATTCTCTAAGTTACAAATAGGTGATATTTGCTTTGTATATACTTTCTCACACACAGAAAATTCTGGTTGAATAAATGAGTTATTAAAAATGCTTTGATCAAATTCCCAAGTTGTGATGCTCTCAGTTGGTACTAACTTCCTGTCATAAAATGCCTCCTGTAATTTTGTGTCAGGTCTCATTAATTGGACATCCCTGGGAAATCCTCTGTGATAAAAGGCATTCATCTTTACAACTATAACTATCACTGGAACATTAAAGGGACATTAATCACTTGTTTATTGCTATGAATTATCTTAATAAAAATCTCTCCATTAAATATTAACTGATATCTGATACAGTGGTAAAGAAATTCATTTGGGGTTAGGAAATAATTATACAGTAGCACCATGCACTTCTGTGGTAAAGCACAGTAGAATTTTTTAGTGATGATCCAGCAGTAAATCATGAAATCCACATTTCTGAGCACTGAAATAGAAAATAAGAAGCTGAACAAAAAGAGAATATTAAGAGCTCTGATAGATACTTTAAAGTTTATTACAAGATACTGTAGATTCAGCCTATTGGTAGGACTGAATAGACCATCTACATTGTCCTTCTCTTCTTCAAAGTGGACTATGTTTTGTTTGTTTTTGATACTTTTGCTTTACTTAGTACTTAATAAAGCATGAAATCTTCCTGTTATAAAAAGTTTGATCATTCAGAACAAAATAGATAAAACTGGAGATAAAGGTACTAAGTAAGTAAAGAACTGAAGGACAACGACCAGATGGTTTCACTCATACATGGAATACAGATGACTGCAGCAAATGAATCTGCAAACAGATTGTGACTATGTTGCTCTGAGGCTTTGTGAGATCTATGAGGGTTAGAACAGGACACTGACGGAGGTGGGGTGACATGTACAGATGTGAAATTATACTCCTGAATCTTATAATTTTTAGGATATTATTAAATCATTTGTAAACATTAATTAAAAGAACAATGTGTTTATAATCTAAATTTGCTGTTTGATTAAGAGGACAGGTGGAAGTGACATAATATTTCCCAGTCAGATTTATTACTTTAGCATGTATGCTCCTTCTTTTCTCTTTAGATAGAAAGATCTAGACAGAGAGACAGAGAGATAAAGAAAGAAACCAGAGCATCCAAACATAGGAGCAGTCCAGGTGTACAATTAATGAGTAAACAAGAAAGTTGTGATACATATACACAAAGCAATACTACGCATTTCTCATCTTGGATAGGACTTGTTGGAATCATGTTAAGTAAGAACAACTAGAAGGAGAAAAGTGAACACCAGATTATCTCAGTTACAGTGTAAATTAAGAAACAAGCAGAAGACTTACAGAGCAGCAGCAGCTGTATTTCTTCCTGGGTCAACTACAAATATCAAAGAAGATCATCTGGGATCACAACAAGGCAGGACTAGAACAACTTCAGGAACCCACCAAATCACTGGTGAGTGCAAATATGTGTGGCTCATGGACAGAGAGGAGCCTAGGGAGAGATTAAGTGGCTGGTAACAGTCCAGCAGTTTACTGGTTGAGGCACCAACTCCAGTCTGTTTCACCAGCAAAAAGACCGCTGAAGGGAGGAGAGGACTCCCCTAAGACTCACCAAATGCAACTGTGAGTCTCCATTGCTACTGCCCTCAGAGGCTGGAACAGCAGGGGGGAAGCCCTGTGCTGACACCAGGGGACAGAGAACTGACCAGGAAACTCAGGAGAAGATCTACACCTTGGTGGCCTAGAGGTGGGACTGTGTGGTGGGAGCCTTTCCATGTTGTTCTCCTGATGAGAATATAGTGAATAGTTGCCTCAGAACCTACAGACTATAAATGGTACTTGTTTAGAAACTCACAGGGCCCTTCTTGTGGTTGTTATTGTTATTGTTGATGTTGTTCATTGTTGGATAGGACAGAGAGAAATGGAGAGAGGAGGGGTAGACAGAGAGGGGGAGAAAAAGATAGGCAACTGCAGATCTGCTTCACAGGCTGTGAAGTGACTCCCCTGCAGATGGGGAGCCAGGAGCTGAATTGAGGCTAGAGCTTTGGATCATTGGGGTATGAGAGTCTCTTTGCACAACCATTGTGCTTTCTCTCCCCCACCCTGGTTTATCTCTTGGTCAGGAGTGAGGGATTAAGCAAGGAAGCCTACTTATAGTTTATAACCATAGATAAGGAAAGTATGGGAAAGTATGAAAGCAATAATAAACCTAATAATCACAGAAATGAAGACAACTATGGAGGAAAGGGGTATCAGAAGTAAAGAAACAACAAATGAGACCCTTAAGGAGGTCAAGCTACCTAGAGGTAACTAGAGAACTGAAAGCTGAAATTGCTGAACTAAAAGGCCAATTAGCAGAACAAGCTAATAATATAACTGAACTGAAGAAAGAAGCTGAGGGAAGGGAAATAAGGCTAACAGAAGCAGAAAACAGAATTAGCTAGACAGAGGACGAGCTAGAGAAAAATAAGAAAGAGGTAAAAGAGGACAAAAAGAGACTGAGAGATACTGAAAACAACAACAGAGACATATGGGATGATCTCAAAAAAGTAACATTTGTATAACTGGCATACCAGAGGAAGAAAGAGAGGAAGGAGAAGCAAACATTCTAGAGGAAATTATAGAAGAAAACTTCCCAGACCTAAAAAACAGAAAGGACATTAAGATTCAAGAGGCTCAGAGAGTCCCAAACAGAATCAACCCAGACCTGAATACACCAAGACACATCATAGTTACAATGAGAAGAAGTAAGGATAAAGAAAGGATCCTAAAGGCTGCAAGAGAAAAACAAAAAGTCACATACAGGGGAAAACCCATACGACTATCAGCAGACTTCACCACTCAAACTCTAAAAGCCATAAGAGAATGGTCCTGAATGAAAAAGGGCTTCAACCAAGGATAATGTATCCTCCTATACTTTCATTCAAACTAGATGGAGGGATCAATACCTTCTCAGACAAACAACAGTTAAAGGAGGCAACCATTCCTGAGCCTGTCCTGAAAGAGGTTCTAAAAGATCGCCTATAAATAAGAACATGACCATAATACTTGTCATATATCAGAGCAAATAAAAAATTGTAGAAAATGGCACTACAGTACATTAAATCCATAATATCAATAAATGTAAATGGCTTGAATTCACCCATTAAAGGGTACAGAGTGGGAGGATAGATCAGAAAACACAGCCCAACCATATGCTAGTTGCAAGAAAACCGTCTGACCCAACAAGACAAACACAGGCTTAAAGTGAAGGGATGGAAAACTATCCTACAGACTAATGGACCACAAAATGGCCAGAACAGCCATTCTCATCTCTGACACAATAGACTTTAAATTAAATAAAGTAATAAAAGATACGCAAGAATTGTCATCAGAAATGCAGAAATAACAAGTGAAACTCTGGATGAAAACATTAATTATCTCAAGGTTATTAGAGAGATGAAAGCTGAAATAGTTGAGCTAAGAACACATCTAGCTGAACAAGCTAAAACAGTATCAGAACAGGGTCACAAAATAGATGAACTCCAAAAAAACAGTAGAGGGAAGAGAGAATAGAATAAGTGAGGCTGAAGGCAGAATTAGCAAGATAGAAGACCAATTAGAGACAACTATAAAAGAAGAGATCTCAAAAAGAGATTAAGAGATACTGAAAACAACCTATAAACAACCTACAGAGACCTATAGGATGGCTTCAAAAGAAATAATATACACATAATTGGCTTATCCAAGGAAGAAAGAGAGGGAGAGGAAGAAAGCATTCTTCGGGACATAATAGCTGAGAACTTCTACCCAGAGTCATCTACAAATTTAAAGCTATCCCCATCAAGATCCCAACCACATTTTTTAGGAGAATAGAACAAATGTTACAAATGTTTATCTGGAACCAAGAAAGACTTAGAATTGCCAAAACAATCTTGAGAAGAAAGAACAGAAGTGGAGGCATCACACTCCCAGATCTCAAATTGTATTATAGGGCCATTGTCACCAAAACTGCTTGGTACTGGAACATGAATAGACACAATGACCAGTGGAACAGAATTGAGAATCTGGATGTAAGCCCCCACACCTATGGACATCTAATTTTTGATATAGGTTCCCAGATTATTAAATAGGGAAAGCAGTCTCTTCAACAAATGGTGTTGGAAAAAATGGGTTGAAACATGCAGAAGAATGAAGCTGAACCACTATATTTCAGCAAATTCAAAAGTAAATCGCAAGTGGATCAAGGACTTGGATGTTAGTCCAGAAACTATCAGATACATAGAGGAAAATACTGACAGAACCATTTTCTGCATAAAAAGCATCTTCAATGAAATGAATCCAATTACAAAGAAGACTAAGAGAAGCATAAATCTATGGGACTACATCAAATTAAAAAGCTTCTGCACAGCTAAAGAAACTACTACCCAAACCAAGAGACCCCTCACAGAATGGGAGATCTTTACATTCCATACATCAGACAAGAGGCTAATAACCAAAATATATAAAGAGCTTGCCAAACTCAACAACAAGAAAACAACCTCATCCAAAAATGGGGGGAGAGTATGGACAGACTATTCACCACAGAAGAGATTCAAAAAGCCGAGAAACATGTGAAAAAAAAAAATGCTCCAAGTCTTTGTCAGAGAAATGCAAATAAAGACAATGAGATACCACTTCACTCCTGTGAGAATGTCATTCATCAGAAAAGGTAAAAGCAAGTGTTGGAGAGGTTGTGGGGTCCAAGGAACCTTCCTGCATTGATGTTGGAGATGGAAATTAGTCCAACCTCTTTTGGATCTATTCTGGACAGTCCAGAACTCTCAGAAGGCTAGAAATGGACCTATCCTATGACCCTGCAATTCCTCTCCTGGGGATATATCCTAAGGAACCCAACACACCCATCCAAAAAGATCTGTGTACACATATGTTCTTAGAAGCACAATTTGTAATTTCCAAAACCTGGAAGCAACCCAGGTGTCCAATAACAGATGAGTGACTGAGCAAGTTATGGTATATATACATAATGGAATACTAATCAGCTATTAAAAATGGTGACTTCATCATTTTCAGCTGATCTTGGACAGACCTTGAAAAATTCATGTTGGGAGTCAAGTGGTAGCACAGCGGGTTAAGCACAGGTGGCATGAAGCCCAAGGACCAGCATAAGGATCCCAGTTTGAGCCCCGGGCTCCCCACCTGCAGGGGAGTCGCTTCACAAGTAGTGAAGCAGGTCTACAGGTGTCTATCTTTCTCTCTCCCCTTCTCTGTCTTCCCCTCCTCTCTCTATTTGTCTCTGTCCTATCCAACAACAACATCAATAACAACAACAGTAAAACATCAAGGGCAACAAAAGGGAATAAATAAATAAATAAACAAATATAAAAAAAGAAAAATTCATGTTAAGTGAAATAAGTCAGAAACAGAAAGATGAATATGGGATGATCTCACTCTCAGGCAGAAGTTCAGATCAGAAGAGAAAACACAAGCAGAACATGAACTGGAATTGGCATATCGCACCAAAGTAGAAGACTCTGGGGTGAGTGTGGGGGGAAAATACAGGTCCATAAAGGATGACAGAGGACCTAGTGGGGGTTGTATTGTTATATGGAAAACTGGGAAATGCTATGCATGTACAAACTACTTTATTTACTGTCGAATGTAAAACATTAATTCCCCAATAAAGAAATTTAAAAAATGTACTGACATGTATCAACAACTGTATTTATTGTAAGCCATTAACCTCCCAATAAAAATATTTAAAAATTTTGAAAGAAAAAAAGAAATGAAACAAGCAAAATGTAAAGCAAGGTTGAAACTTGAACTAGATGTAGTCTGCTGAAGGAAGACCAAGGACGTGGAGGAAGGGTAGAAAAAGAGGCTGAGTGGGCGGTATGGACTCAATGCACAGGGTTACTCAAACCTAATTAGGTGGTAAGATCAGTGTGCAGATGCCTATCACAGAAGGATGAGAGATTGTACCATGTGACAACTATCTTATAAATCATTATTTCCCTACTCAAATGGAAAAGAGGGAGATGAATGGAGGAGAGAGAAAGAGATCTCCACATCAAAACTTCCTTCAATGGAGTATGGGCCAGGCTTGAACCTTGGTTATGCCCATGGCAAAACAGCACACTATCCAAATATGCTATTTTGTGTGCCTTAAATGTCCCTTTTAACTATGTAGAGTACACAGTTCTTTTGGCCTGGGTGGTTAGATGGAGTCTACTAACTCAGTCTAACAAATATTGAACAGGTACATCACATGGTAAGCAAGGTGAATACAAAGATGAAAGAAGCCACATCTACAATCAATCTAGTGATCTTTTAATCCCTAGGGTCTGGATCACAGAATGCATTTAATATGCTCTAAGTCATTTAGTCAGAGTGATGTTTATACTTCACGGAAGAAAAAAAAAAAGTCAAAGGAGAAAAAATCTACTGTATATGGGCCAGAGTGTGGCATAACTAGTAGACTGCACATGTTACCATGTGCAAGGACCCAGGTACTAGTTCTTGCATGAAGGAAGCTTTACAATCAGTGAGGCAGTACTGTAAGTCTCTCTCTCTCTATCTCTCTCTCTCTGTCTGTCTGTCTCTATTAGAAAGAAAGAATAAATGAAAGAGAGAAAGAAAGACAGAAAGAGTAAGAGAGAGAGAGGGGGAGAAAGAGAGAAAGAGAGAGAGAGAATGCCACTGGGAGTAGTGGTATTTTCATGCAAGCACCAGACCCTAGCAATAACCCTGGGAACATAAATACATAAAGAAATAAATAAGAGCTAAAATATCCAGAGTAACCTTAACGGTCTTCAGGATAGACAGCCCAGTTATTAAAGAACCAAATCTTCATAGTCCTTAAAACCCAAGGTTGTATTCAGTAAAGGCAAACAGAAAATATTCTGAAGATTTATGCATGCAAGTCAGGTTTGGACGATTTTCTCACCTTAAGTAACAGTGTTGACTATAAAAGCCATTCTGCAGGAACTTTCTACTTTGGCATGGAATAATATATATATATTATTATTAATATTATATATTATTATATATAAATAAGATGAGCATAATGACAAGACTATAATAAAGAATATAATTCAAGTCAAATGGGCTCTGTTATTACTGTATTTGGATTTGGTTATAGAAAGCTCTGAGAATTTCCATCTATTAAAATACCTTCTTCAGGGTGAGAATGGGCAGATTATTGCCTATTGGAGTATAAAGAAGGGAGAGAGATTCCTTCTAAAAGAACCACTGAACAGCTTTTTGAAAAGACAGTATATTTTTTCCTGCTGCGCAGACATTTGAACTTGCTGAGGAGCCCAGCTGTTTAGCCTGTGAGGAGGCTGAAATATCAGCAGCCTTGAATGACAATGAAGTCACAACTGGGAAGGGCATTAAAATGAGAAGTGGCCAAGGAAAATCAATTGGTGTTGTTATGTTTTGCTCCTCCTAGAGAGCTAGCAAGGCCAATGCATGAAGATAGGAGCAAAAAATTTGCCTTTGAAAAAATCTCACTATAATTAGCTATTTAATGGCATGATGTAACTCCCATTCAAGAAAAGGGCAACATCACCTCTGGGTGTCAGGTCCTGCATTTCATGATGACTATTAGTCACTGTAACAGCTTTAATACCACTGTGCATCCGTCCAGTGCTTTGGCTTGTACGCTGTCCTTTCACAACTTTTACATCACAGAGAAGCAGTATGGCAGAGAGAAAGAAGTCTGCGGCAGCAAGTGGCAGACTTTGATCTCAATTCCAACTCTGATTTGTAAGTCTGGGTGGCCCAAAATAAAGAAGATGACAATACTGAGATGAAAGGGCCTTGATGAAGATTTTTAGATGATGCCCATAGGTACCTATAACAGTACCTAGTACTGTCAGATCCTTAAAGTTAAATCTCACGTTAAACAAGACATTAAAAAAAAAGGCTTCAGTAGGGTAACTATTTGCTAAATATAACACAAATAATCAATAAGTTTATAAAAAAAAATCTAGCATAGGACTTAATGTGAAGGAATAAGTCCCCCAAGTTGATTCAATGAGAAATCCCCTATATAGAAAGCTAGGTTAGTTATCACTAACCTGCCCACTTGCTTCCTGGCGCCACATGTTATTTTCAGAATGTTCATTTTAAGAATGTGCTCATTCATTCTAGGAATGTACTTGAAGCCCCCCCACTCCTGTTCCTGTTAAAAGGAGATGAGCTCCCAGCATCTGGGTCTCTCTCCCAAACAACGGGGCCACTGATTGGCACTTCGGCTTGGGGAGAGACCCCCTCAGGTTTCCTGAGGTCCCAGTGTTCTATGTCTGTTCTGTGTATGTACATATGTAAGTTTGTAATAATGGCTATTCTATGTGTTTGTGTGAATAAATACTTAAACTTCCCCTGTTTCTTGCATCAGTCTCAGTTTGTCATAGTTTGTTATAGGTACGGTCTGAAGCAAAATACTTAACACTGAAGTCCAACTACTAGTCCTTAGAAAACCTAATTTCTTAAATTAAATGTCCGTTCCTATTGGGGAAAAGTGGCAACACAAACAGTTGTTACAAGATAATGAGGACACAGAAAGCCTTTCATCCATCTTTCATTTCATACAGTATGTATTTTTGTAGATAATTTAGATAAAAGTACATAACACACATTCTAAAACACATCCAATTTTCATGAGTTAGCACACTTACTATACCAGTGATGACCTTGAGAAAAAGTTTTCTGCTAAGAATAGAAATGGAGAAATAGAAAGGAGCATTGAGTTTAAGCTGTTTGATAATCTAGGAGAAATTTTACTTGTCTGGTGAAAAATTAATTGTATCAAGTTATACTCCTTGTTGGCCACAGAGTATTGTGTCAAACTAAGCCATCTACTGTACCCTAGGTATAATATGGACTATATTGAGGAGTCAAGTTGCATACATTGCATTTTCCCCTTGCCAAATAAACATTTTAACCTGTATTGATATCAGTAAATTGTATGACTTAAATTTCAAGCACAGACAAAAGGATGAACTTAGGAGTTCAGAAGAAGCTACTGACTGAGGATATTGTTAAATTACTGATTTATGAAGGCTACAGGATCTATAGGTCTTATACAGCAGAAGATCCTTAAGTAGGAGAACTGATGCTTTAAGTTGGGAAACAGTATGTCAATAAAGTTCAATAAGGCTATATGATTTAGGTGCAAAATCAAAGGTGGAGTCAAGATGGTTGCTTGAAGGCAACACCTGGCCTACTCTTCATGAAAAGGCCAATTTGGACCTGGAAATTCTGGGTGAGAGAAAAGGATTTCCAGACCAATAGGAGAGAAACTGTGGAGGAGAGGACAAAGAGAGTCACAGTGGAATATTGTAGCTCAACTATAAATTGACAATACTGCTGAGAAGAACAAGTGGAGCAGGTGGTGAGCTTCACTACATATCCACCCAGGCCCATCCCTGAGGCCGGAGGTGGTTTACTAGGAGAGAAAGGAAGCCAGGGTCTGGGAGGCTCTCCTGTGGAGTTGAACTCATCAAGCAAGTTTCCAAGGCTGAACTTTTTATCTGAGCTCAGTGGGGAGCCATCTGGGCCTACTTTGGTGGAGTTAGTTCCAGGCCTCTGTTTGGGCTTGGGGTAGGTGGAGTTTTTGCCTTGGTTTTAATTGCAAGGTGCTTGGTGTTGGGTTTCATTTTCTGTTACTTTATTTGGTTATGTTTCTGTTTTTCCCCTTCTCTCTGGTTTGATCAATCTTGGCCTTTATTGTTGTTGTTGTTGTTGTTGTTGTTGTATTGGCTGGAAATTCTTTGTGATTCGTTTGTAGGAGGACTTTATCTTCCAGTGGTTTTAACCTATCTTTCTTGAGACAGCCACAAGCCTGTTTAGTTTAGTTTTTTTTTTTTAACTTTTATTTTTATTTTTTTCATTTTGGGAGATGTATGGTAAGGAGGCTGGACTCTTTGGTTTGGCCTGATTAGTACACTGCTTGGTGTTAGGTTCTGTTTTGCTATCTGTTTTTATTTCTGTTTTCCTCTTCTCTCTGGTTTGATCAATCTTGGCCTTTGTTGTTGTGTTGGCTGGAATTTCGTTGTGATTTCATTCATAGAAGGAGTTTGGCTTGCAGTGGTTTTAACCCACCTTGTTAGAAATAGGCAGAAACTTCATTTTAGTTTTGTTTGTTTGTTTGCTTGTTGTTTATTTTTTGTGGGGGTGGAGGGGACAGAGTCTTTGGCTTAGTCTGATTTGCAAGCTGCTTGGTGTTAGGTTATGTTTTTCTATTTGTTTTTATTTTTGTTTCTGTTTTTCCCTCTCTCTCTGGTTATAAAAAACATTCCCAACAATAAAAGTCCAGGACCAGATGGCTTTACAAATAAATTCTACAAAACCATCCAAGAAGAGTTAATTCCTCTACTTTTAAAACTCTTCCAAACAATGGAAGACACAAGAATACTCCCTTCCACCTTTTAATGAAGCCAACATCACCCTGATACCAAAAGCAGACAGGGATACAACAAAAAAAGAAAACTACAGACCATTATGTCTGATGAACATAGATGCTAAAATACTGAACAAAATCCTAACCAACTAGATGCAACACTATATTAAAAAGATACCACAAGTAGAACCTGTAATGGAACTGGCATATTGCACCCAAGTAAAAGACTCTGGGGTGGGTGGGTGGGTAGAATACAGGTCCATGAAGGATGATAAATGACATAGTGGGGGTTTTATTATTAAATGGGAAACTGGGGAATGTTATGCATGTACAAACTATTGTATTTACTGTTGAATGTAAAACATTAATTCCCCAATAAAGAAATAAATTAAAAAAAAAAAAAGATTCTTCATCACAACCAAGTGGGATTTATTCCAAGAATGCAAGGCTGGTTCAATAATGTCATTCACCATATCAATAAAAGCAAAACCGAAAACCACAAAATTATACCAATAGATGCAGAGAAAGCCTTTGACAAAATACAACAGCCCTTCATGATCAAAACACTACAAAAAATGGGAATAGATGGAAAATTCCTCAAGATAGTGGAGTCCATATACAACAAACCTACAGCCAACATCATACTCCACAGAAGTTGAAAGCACTCACCTTCAGATTAGGGATTAGACAGGGCTACCCACCATTACCATTACTCTTTAACATAGTATTGGAAGCTTTCACCATAGCAATCAGGCAAGAGAAAGGAATCAAAGGAATACAGATTGGAAGGGAATAAGTCAAGCTCTCACTATTTGATCATGACAAAATAGTATACATAGAAAAACCTAAATAATCCAGCAGAAAGCTTCTGGAAATTTTTAGCTAATATGAAAAAGTGTCAGGCTACAAAATTAATGTACAAAAATCAGTGGTATTCCTTTACACAAACACTAATTAAGAAAAATAAGATCTCCAGAAATCACTCCCATACACTATCATGGCAAAATCAATAAAATATATAGGAAGAAACCTGGTGAAATATGTGAAAGATCTGTATACAGAAAACTAAGAGTCTCTATTTAAGGAAATAGAAAATGATACAAAGTGGAAAGATATCCCAAGCTAATAGATTTGAAGAATTAATATAATCAAAATGAATATTCTACCCAGAACCATATATAAATTTTATGTGACATCCATTAAAGTAAGTCGCACCAAGTTTTTTTAAAAGAATAGAACAAAAAATACTATCATTTATCTGGAGCCAACAGACACCTAGAATTGCCCCCCCAAAAAAAATTGAAAAAAAGAAACAGAAATGGAGGCAACACACTCTAAGATCTCAATCTATAAGGGCATTCTAATCAAAGATGCCTGGTACTGAAACAAAAATAGATACACAGAGCTGTGGAACAAAATTGAAAGCCCATAAATAAACTCACACACCTACAGACATCTAACTTTTGAAAAAGGGGCGTGAATTATTGAATGGAGGAAGGAGAATCTCTTCAATAAATGGTGCTAGGAAAATTGAGTTGAAACATTCAAAAAAATGAAACTGAACCACTTTATGTCACCAGAAACAAAATTCAACTCCAAATGGACCAAGACCGTGAATGTTAGACCAAAAACTATGAAATACTTGAGGAAAATACTGTTGGAATTCTTTCCAATCTATTTTTAATTAATTTATTGGGGAATTAATGTTTTATATTCAACAGTAAATACAATAGTTGTACATGCATAACATTTCCCTGTTTTCCATATAACAATACAACCCACACTAGGTCCTCTGTCATCCTTTTTGGATCTGTATTCTCCCCCACACACACCCCAGAGTCTTTTACTTTGGTGCAATACTCCAATTCCAGTTCAGGTTCCACTTGTGTTTTCTCTTCTGATCTTGTTTTTCAACTTCTGCCTGAGAGTGAGATCATCCCATATTCATCCTTCTGTTTCTGACTTGTTTCCCTTAACATGAATTTTTCAAGGTCCATCCGAAATTGGCTGAAAACGGTGAAGTCACCATTTTTATAACTGAGTAGTATTCCATTGTGTATATATACCACAACTTGCTCAGCCACTCATCTGTTGTTGGACACTTGGGTTGCTTCCAGGTTTTGGCTATTACAAATTATGTTGCTAAGAACATATGTGTACACTAATCTTTTTGGATGGGTGTGTTAAGTTCCTTAGGATAGGGATAAGATCTTTCTGTGTCATACATACATCAGACAAGAGGCTAATAACCAAAATATATAACGAGCTCACCAAATTCAGCAACAAGAAAACAAATGATGCCATCCAAAAATGGGGAGAGGATATGAACATAATATTCAACACAGAAGAGATCCAAAAGGCCAACAAACATGAAAAAAAAAATGTTCCAAGTCATTGACTGTCAGAGAAATGCAAATAAAGACAATAATGAGATACCACTTCATTCCTGTGAGAATGTCACACATCAGAAAAAGTAGCATCAACAACTGTTGGAGAGGCTGTGGGAACAAAGGAACCCTCCTGCACTGCTGTTGGGAATGTAAATTGGTCTAACCCCTGTGGAAAGCAGTTCGGAGAACCTTTGCTAGGCTAGAAATGGACCTTCCATATGACCCAGTAATACCTCTCCTAGGGATATGTCCTATAGAACCAAACACACCCATCCAAAAAAGATATGTATACACCTATGTTCATAGCAGTACAATTCATAATAGCTAAAACCTGAAAACAACTCAGGTGTCTAACAACAGATGAGTAGCTGAGAAAGTTGTGGTATATATACATAATGAAATACTATTCATCTATTAAGAACAATGAATCCACCTTCTTCAACCCATTTGGATGGAACTAGAAGGAATTATGTTAAGTGAGATAAGCCAGAAAGGGAAAGATGAGTATGGGATGATCCCACTAATAAACAGAGGAAGAAGAACTGAAAGGGAAATGCAAAGCAGAATTTGACTGAGTTTGGAATATTGCACTAAAGTAAAAACAAACAAACAAACAAAAAAACTCAGGGGGTGGGTAGAATTTCAGCTCCACTGTGTGTGTGTGTTGGCGGGGGGGGGGGGGGGGGGGGGTAAGGACACAGCCCTTTGGTGGCAGGAAGGGTGTTAATATACTCCCCTATTAACCTATAGTCTTATAAATCACGACTTAATCAATATAAGAGGGAGAAAATAGATTGAATGTCTCTAACTTTTTAATTTTTTCAGTTCTGAGTATATATTTCTTTAAGCACTTAAGGTTTCAAATGAGTAAACTGATTGAATTTTATGGGGCTTAAGTTGTTAATATATATCTAATTATAAATTTCGTGAAATGTTAAATCAACTATAATCTTAGACCAAGGAGACCAGAAGCAACTGGTCTTGTCAGTATATAAGATAAAGTTATTTGTAAATAGCATTAAATGGCACAAATCATGGTAAGGTCTTGTATAAAACAGTAAATCTCAACCATGGAATTTTCTACACAAATCAAGTGCCCAAATAACTTGGTTATAATAATATTTATCTATTGCCTTCTTAAACTGAAGACAGCAGAGAACCTTGCTCAATCTCTATAAACCCATATTTCTCCCAGTCCTATAACATCTGTGGTTTTGCTCATTTTCCTTCATGCTTCTCTTGATCCATACCTCTTGATACTGCATCTGCTGAGCTCAACCAAGTCAATTCAACCAGTGCCACCTCTACATGTTTCACTTGGGACTGTGTCCAGAGATGCCAAGCATGGGCTGTCAATCCTCCAGCTCCAATACTCTGGTGAGAACTTTTCTAGCTCATAGGACACCTTAGTTCTATTTCAGGTGGCACAATTCATAACAAAGACACAGAGCCTAAATATAGACCAGGGCCCATGAGATAGGGCATATGTGCACATGTATCCATAAGTTGGGGGGAAATTTTTACCTCAAAGAAAATGTATACAATAGTCTACAGTGACTCAATAAGTGCAGCAAGCAAGTAGAAAGACCTTAAAAAGATACCATAATGTACTTAATCAAATATATTCTACTTAGACCTACATACCCTCCTAACCTACTCACTATTTCACTTCCCTCAATCACTCTAATTATAACCCTGTCAGATAAAGTAAGAACTACAAAAGCTGGATAAGAGCAAGCGACCGCCACACCGTATTGATGGCCCTTTTGGTCACTACCAGGCCACCCCATCATCCAGGGACCTACTCAGGAAATTCTGGGATTCCCATATAGTTATGATGGGCTTAGACCTCTAACAGATCCCTCCCTACACCATCTTTGGTCATCTCTATCCAGAACAACATCATAAACCCACTTGTGGGCCTCTACAGGACCTTGCCCTCAATGTAGAATAACAGTGGTAGAAATTGCCTCACTATCTGAAGGGAGGCTGGGTCAGCATACTCTACCACTCAAGGAAGACTGGTCTTGCAATAAGTGCAACCTAGAATTTTCCTAGCTATGACCATGGAATATTAGCCCAAACTGACAGGGATGCTGAGCAGGTTCCTGTGGTAAACATGAATAGACATGGGCCCAAGTCCAGATCTATGGGGGTTACAGTAAATGTACATTTATGTACTTTTCCCATATTTGGGAGCCTCTCTCTGCCATTATCCAGCTTTCTAGTCCTGTCTTCAACTTTCACACCATCTTCCCAGACAATACTTTCAGCCTACCTGCATGTTAGCTGTTGGGCTCAGTCCAAAATTACTAAAGTAATGGGCCTTTTGAAATATACCTAAAATAGAATTCCTAGCTCCTTCCAATATGAAGACCCAAAATTTTGTCTGCTATATTTTTACCCTTAGGTTCCTGATTATTAAACAATTTGTTCTGTTTTATATCTTAATGCTCTTCAGCCACCAAGTTGCAGATGATTCCATGATGTCAATCTGACTTCCCTGGGCAGACAACCTCACCAATGTGTCCTGGAACCCCACATCCCCATACCCTAACCCACTAGAGAAAGATAGAAACAAGCTGGGGGTATGGATTGACCTGTCAGCACCCATGTTCAGTGGAGAAGCCAGACCTCCCACCTGCTGCACCCCATAAAGATCTTTGGTTCATACTCCCAGAGGGGTGAAGAATAGGGAAACTTCAAATGGAAGGGAAGGGATACAGAACTCTGGCAGTGGGAGTTGTAAAGAATTGTACCCCTCTTATACCACAGTCTTGTCAATCATTACTAAAGCATTAATAAAAATTATTAAAAGACTATATGATTTATTCAAATATAATTGTGTTGTAATCAGTCAGTTTTTATTTTCCAGAATAAATGCCAGGTGATTTTTAAGTGTACTTAGGTCCCCACAAAAATCTCGCTTGAAAAGTTTCATTATTTATTGTTCCCTTTCTAGATGAAAGGAACCTATTTATTTACCTTTCATGATCATTTATAACTGATAAGAGAAGGCAGGACCTACAGAAAAAATCAATTGGTTAATAAAATAGCTAATTGACTAAGTACTTATTCTGACATGCCAGAAGCACAGATACTGCACAAAGTAAAGGTGCTTAATTAAAATGGGTCTGGTTGTACTTAATAAAATTCTGCCATGTAGATAGAAATTAATGCCAGAGTGGTATCTGCATTTATTTTCATGCAATAGAGTGGAAACAAATTAAAGTAGTCCAATTCAAACTTTTTCTTCATACACTTTATATAGAGGCACCTGTGTCTAGCACAGTAGTTACAAGAAATTCTAAAACTCGTTGTTTCTCAAAATATGAAAACGCCATTTGTTATATATTTTACATTCTAAATGGTGTAAGAAATAATAACCTGAGACATATAAGCCAAGAATATAATACTTTTTACAAAAATATGTTTTAATGCAAACAGATGGTGATGAAGTACTTGTATTATGTGGCAAAAAGTGCTTGAGAAAGGTGTTTAGATATTTTTAATGAATTGGTTTATTTATTGAACAGAGACGAAAAGAAACTGAGAGGGAATGAGGGTATAGAGAGGGAAAGAGAAAAATACCTGGACCACTGCTTTACCATGCACAAAGCTTTCCTCCTGCTGGTGAGGCCCAGCACTTGAACTTGGGTCCTTATGCATTGTGACACGTGCTCAGCCAAGATGCACTACCACCCAGCTCCCTTGAGAAAGGTTTTGTAAATGTATTTCTCTTAATAAAATAGAAAAAATATCTGAAAATGACAATTAACCTTGCCTATCCATACATTATTGACAAAGTCATGGGAGTATGAATGATTCCTCCCCCCAGGAATGTAGACATTCTAAATAATCTGAGAAAAAGCTGTTCCTTTCGTATGACTGATCTGTCTGTTGGTTTAAAGTTTTAAAATAAACTTTATATGGTAACACATACCATTACATCCACGAATTATTGATACAACAACATGAGTTTCTTTTTTCTTTTTTTTTTAATTTATTATCTGATAGAGACAGAGAGAAGTTGAGAAGGGAGGAGAAGGTATAGAAGGAGAGAGACATCTGCAAACAAGGGTAAAGCTTTTCCCTTGCAGGTGGGGACCAAGGGCTTGAATCTTGGTCCTTGCACACTGTAATGTGTGTATTCAGATATGCCACCACTTAACCCCCGACATAAGTTTCTAACAGCACTGATTTATGGTTAACATGCAATTAGCTGAACATATTTAAAATGTACACTAGGGTTAGTATACATCTCTGAAACTATTACCACAAGCCAGCTAATAAATACAGTAGTCACCAAAACATATAGTTCCTTCTGTAACAATATCTTCATCCTTCCCTGGACAGACAACTCCACCAATGTGTCCTGGAGCTCCACTTCCCTAGAGCCCCACCCTACTAGGGAAAGAGAGAAGCAGGCTGGGAGTATGGATCAACCAGTCAATGCCCATGTTCAGCAGGAAAGCAATTACAGAAGCCAGACCTTCCACCTTCTGCAACCCACAATGACTTTGGGTCCATACTCCCAGAAGGATAAAGAATAGGAAAGCTATAAGGAGAGGGGATGGGATACGGATTTCTGGTGGTGGGAATTGTGTGGAGTTGTACCCCTCTTATCCTATGGTTTTGTCAATGTTTCCTTTTTATAAATAAATAAAAATAACAATACTAATAATACCTTCATCACCTCATCCTACCCTACACCATTCTCAGCTAACTACAAAAGAAAAAAAAGTTAAAAAAATTCTATCACTATATATGGCTTTGTATTTCTAGAATTTGAAGTAAATTCAGTTACACAGCATACAGTCTTTTATTTTTGAATGTGTCAAACATTTTCCAATACAATTTTACCATTTTATATTCCCATCAGCAATACATGAACATTCTGGAGGCATATACTCTCATGAATATTAGTGCAGCACAATTCTTCTTTTTTTTTAATCAACTTTTTAAGACTTATTTTTACTAGTGATATAACAATGGTTTACAGTATCATAAGATTACAGGGGTATAATTTCATACTGTACCCACCACCACAATTGTCTCGACTTGCCCCCACCTCCAAGATAACCACCATAGTTTTCATAAAGTCTTAGCACCAGTTTGTCTTTTCCTTCCTGCCTTCCATCCTTCCATACTTCTATACTTACTTCAATCTACTTACCTACCCACCCTCTTTTTAATGGGCAAATGCAAAGAACTGACATTTACCGATATTATGGATTTTAGGTATTTCAGTGACATTATTCTAAATTGTCTTGAGTGTATTTCATTCCTTCTACCCTTCTTCCCTTCTTTCTCTCTTTCTTCTCTCTCTCTCCCTCTCTCTCCTTCACAAGTTCATGTGATTCAACTCTTTATATTGCACATATGAAGAAAAGAATGCCACAGTTGTCTTTCAGAGAAATATAAGTCATTTGGCAACAGATATAAACTATAGCAATAAAAGTCCTTGAACACAAAGAACTGAAGGATAAAACTCTCTAACTTTACCTCTTCTGCCCTCCCCACTTTTTCAATGCAAATCCAGGGAGTTGGAGGTAGCACAATGAATATGCAAAAGGCTTTCTGGCCAAAGGTCCCAATGTTTCAGGGTTAATCTCAGGCACCACCATTAAGCAGAGCTGAAATGTGCTCTAGCAAAAAGAAGAGAAGTAAAAAAAAAAAGAAGAAGAAGAAAGAAAGGAAGAAAATAAAAAAGAAAGAAAGAAAGGAAGGAAGAAAGAAAGAAAGAGAAAGAGAAAGAAAGAAAGGAAAGGAAAGGAAAGGAAAGGAAAGGAAAGGAAAGGAAAGGAAAGGAAAGGAAAGGAAAGGAAAGGAAAGGAAAGGAAAGGAAAGGAAAGGAAAGGAAAGGAAAGGAAAGGAAAGGAAAGGAAAGGAAAGGAAAGGAAAGGAAAGGAAAGGAAAGGAAAGGAAAGGAAAGGAGAGGAATAGGTGATGACACACTCGGTTGAGTGCACAAATGTGATAATTCACAAAGAACCCAGTTCAAGCCCCCATTCCCTACCTACAGTGGAAAAGCTTCACAGTGGTGAAACAGTGGGGTATATGCCTCTTTCTCCCTCTATATCTCTCCTTTCCTCTAAATGTCTTTCTATGTCCAAAATAAATAAATAAATATTAAGAAAGAAAGAGTGGTGGAAGAAGGGAGTGTGAGTCAAGGCATAAACTCAAATTCAAGATCCTTTGCATAAGGAGTTGTTTCATGGATCCAACTTTTCCTATTATTATTTTAATTAGTAAGAGAGGGAGAAACAGAGAGGGGGTAGGGAGAGTGAGAGGCACCAAAGCACTGCTCCACCATGCCTGGAGCTCCCCTGGTGCTTTCCATGGTGTTCCGTTGTAGTGTCATAGTTCTAATCTAGACCTTAACACTTGGCAAAGCAAGTGCTTCACTCCGTACACTGTCTCTCACCACTCCACTGCCCTAAGTCATTCTTAAACTACTTTGACCCAGAAAAGCCATGTCATTCAAATGCAAAATACAAAAGTTGGAAGGGGCCAGGTGGTGGCATACCTGGCTGAGCACACAGGTTACAGTGTGCACAGACCCAGGTTCAAGTCCCCGGTCCCCACCTGCAGGGTGAAAGCTTCACAAGTGGTGAAGCAGGCTTGCAGATGTTTCTTTGTCTCTCTCCCTATCACCCTCTTCCTTCTCAAGGTTTCTCAATTTCTGAATAAAAATAATTTTAAAAAATTACAAAAGTTGAATATAGCAAAAATCTCCAATATATAAAGAAATTAAACTAGGAAAATATACTGCAAAGTATATGAAATATATTTATTATATTGCAAAATGAATTGTTAACTCATGTAATTAGAAACATGGGAGGGGCAGTGGCACATCTGGTTAAGCATATGTAGTACAAAGCACAAGGAGGCAACATATATATATACATATTAGCAAATATAGAAGTAAGGTAGAGGGGGCCAGACAGTGGTGCACTTGGTTAAAGGCACATGGACCTGGTGAAGCAGGTCTGCAGGAGTCTATCTTCCTCTATACCTCTCTATATTCCCTTCCTCTCTCAATTTCTCTCTGTCCTATTAAAAAAAAAAAAAAAAAAAGTAAAAAATAGAAAAAAAAAATCCCTGACATTGCAGTTCTCCAAAATTCCTTTTATCTAGAACCTCAACATTTTCATTAAAATGCTAAAATATGTGTAGCAATTTCTATCCCCTAGCCTACCTCACCTCTCACCCAAAAAATCTTCCAAGATTTTGATAAAAGTTGCATCAAATCTACGGGTAAATTTTAGAAATTATCATAATAATGGAATTTTTCAATATTTAAACAAACTATCTCTCCATTTATTTAGTTTACATGTATCAACAGCAAAATTTTGTAGTTTTTAGCATGCAGATCTTCAAAATAGTTTGATTTTTACCCTAAGGTACTTTTTATTTTTGATGCTATCATAATTATTTTTGGTTTTAGAGTTTAATTTTTAGCTTTTGATAATGCGTAAAATTATACAACTGAGTTTATACAATTGATCTCCTATCCTAGAACACTGGGTTTTTTTCTAGAAAGTTTTATTTCTTCTTCTGAACAGAGATTTTTAATTTCTTGCCTAACTGTATAGTTTTTGGAATGCATAGAGATTACTTCAAATACTGCTTTGCATTTATTGAGATGATATTTTTTCTTTTTTCAAATATTAATAAGGTAAATCACATTGATCATTTTAAAATAATGATATAACCTTGTATTTCTAGAATAAACTACTTAATCATCACATATGTATGTACTACTAGATTCAATTTGATAACTTATAGTTTAATTTTATTTTTTCTTATTTCTTTTTTTTTTTTCCCAACACAGTTATTTCTGGGTCTAGCAAAAGGACCTGTCCCTTGTAATGTGTGTACTCTACCTACTGCCTGGATATTTTCTTTTACTTTATGGGGTTTAGTATGAGCACAATGCTGATGTAATAAATACTGGGATAGATATTTTCCTTGTTTTTCAGTTGTCTGTGTAAATTTTATATTATTTCTTTCCGAAGTATCTGATAAAGTTATCCAGTGAAGCCATCTAAAAATTGGATGTTCTCCCTTTTTTTTAAAATTATTTATCTATTAAATAGAAACAGAGATAAATTTTAAGGGAAGGATGATATAGAAAGGGAAAGAGAGAGAGTCTTGCAGTCCTGCTTCACCCCTTGTGGGACTTTCCCCCTACAAGTAGGGGCCAGGAGCTTGAACCTGCGTCCTTACACACTGTTATGTGTGCACTTAAAAAAGCGAACCACAGCCTGGCCCCAAGATTGAATGTTCTCTATGAAATAGTGTTGGCTACAAATTCAATTTTATTTCTAAATATTAGCATATTGGGGCTATTTAATTTTTCTTCATGAATTTTGATAGCCTTGTCTTTCAAAGGATTTGGGATCATCATCTGAGTATCAAATTTATAGTCATAAATCATAAAGATGTTCTTAACATTCTTATTATACCATCAATATTTATAGTCATATTATTCTCTTAATCTTATTGATACATTGTGTCCTCTTTTTTCATGATCAGCCTGACTATAATCAATTGTTAATTACCTTAAAAATATCAGCTCCAATGTTACACATTATTTACTGTTGACTGTAAACCATTAATTCCCCTAATAAAGGGGAAAAAGCAAGAAAGGAAGGAAGAAAGAAAGCAAGGAAGAAAGGAAGGAAGGAAGGAAGGAAGGAAGGAAGGAAGGAAGGAAGGAAGGAAGGAAGGAAGGAAGGAAGGGAAAGGAAGGAAGGAAGGAAGGAAGGAAGGAAGGAAGGAAGGAAGGAAGGAAGGAAGGAAGGAAGGAAGGAAGGAAGGGAAAGGAAGGAAGGAAGGAAGGAATGAAGGAAGGAAGGAAGGAAGGAAGGAAGGAAGGAAGGAAGGAAGGAAGGAAGGAAGGAAAAAAGACCTAAGTTGGAAGTTGAAGTGTTTTGCAGACATCTATTACGGGGAGATGAGAGATTATACTCATATATCAACAAATAAATTGTATAGCTTTAACCTTCCCAATAAAGAAAAGGGAAAAAAAAAAAACCATGAGCTCCCTATATCTTGATTTTCATCACTTTTTTATTAGATTCTGGTCTGATTTTTTATTATTTCCTACTGCTTACTTTGGCTTTAATTTCATCTTCTCTTTAAAGTAAAAGAGACCGTTGACTTGAGATCTGTTTTCATGTTCCTCTACAAGTATTATTCCTATAAAATTCATTAATCTCATCTCACAAATTATTGATGTGTCTCATAGTCCCCATCTCAAAAATATTTTCCAATTTCATTTTTATTACTCTTCATGTGATTAGAAAGTTAATTTTAGTTTCCAGATATCTCAGAGGTTTTAGATAACGTTCTGCTGAATTTGAATTATTTTCATGGTGGTAAAGGCAATATTTTGGTGATCTAATGGATTTAAATTTTCTCGTCATTGTTTAATGGACTAAAATTACACTCTCTGCCAATGTTCCATGTACTCCTGTCTTCCAATTATGTCTTCTCCCAAAATTGTCGGTAGAATTTTCTGGTTTTGCTTTGTTTTTCTTTTTCATACCTAGTAACTTTTAAGCGGATGACAAATGTGGTAAGTTTTATATTGCTGGTGATATTTATTTATTTATTTATTTGTTTGTTTGTTTGTTTATTTTTGCCACCATCACTGCCACAGGAACTCAGTACCTACACAGCTTCATTGCTTCTGGTAGTCAGTGCTTTCTTCTTTTGATAGATGGTGAGAAACAGAAAGAGATAAAGAGGGAAAAGAGAAAGAAAGGAGAGACATCCACAACATTGCTCCAACCACTAATGTATCCCCACTCCTACAGTTAGTGATTGGGGCTTATACCCAGGACATGTGCACACCACTAGGTGAGCAAACACCTAGCCCTCTTTTATTTTTTTAACTTCTATAGACATTCTAAAGATTTCTTAAGAGACACACTCAAGTTACTTGGAAGCACCTTAATATTTAGGAGTCATTCCTGATGCTTTTGGGTCTTATTCTGCGACATCAATTATATCATACTGGTAAAATTTTGTAAGTGAACCTAAGGAAGCTATCAAGATTCATGTGCTCTACGTGTTTTGAGGCCTTGTCATATCAGTGATATTTTAAGGATCTGGAGGCTTGGATCATGTTCCAAACCAAAGGGTAAATTACTACATCTTGTATGCTACTACAAAAGAAATAAATAAATAAAAGCCTAATACATGGTGCATCTCTTTGGCTTCTGGATATATGATTATAGCTTGGGAATACTACTCTTATCCTAATAACATGTTTCAAAAGGCGTCCATCATTTATTATTACCATTATTATTTAGTGTTTATTGAGGAAATATTTTTACATGACAGCTGTTACCTCAGAGATACAACTTTATATCTCCCCCAAATATGTCATTACAACTCAGCTATTACCAAAGTGCCATGTTCTTCTACTATATAGGTCACTGTGCCCCTAACTCCTTTTTGAACAACCCCCTTCCTTGTTGATGTCCTCAGGTTGTTAATACAGATCAAAGGTTTATTTGTTTAACTCTACCTCTTTCCTTGCTTTGTTTCTTAAATATCATATAGTATTTGTCTTTCACATCCAGGTTGATTTCTCTTAGCATAACCCTCCCATCTTTGAATGGAAATCAGAGAATCAGAGGACTGTGCAGAAGGTTCAGGCTTCAGTATAAACAACTGAACCCTCTGAGATATCCAAGTTAGAACACAGAGTTTGAGAACTTGGTGAAAGTGATATTATATAGAGCAGTTACAAGCCCCAAAGTGAAAAATCAGAATGAGGACCTTAAATTTTGGTAGTCCTACACTTAACCAAAGACTTACATGTTTGGGTGATAGAGGGGAAAGGAGGAGTCCTTCCTTTCATGGTTCTAGGTGTTCAGAGGGAAGAGGACTGAGAAGGGAGAATACCTGATCATGGTATAATACTGTCCACACTACCAGAACTGTGCAATGTAAGTTGGGTTCTGTTCAACTTACAGACCATGAAAACAGATTAAGCAACAATATATTGTAAAACGAAACTGCTATACTCAGGCTTGAGTACAAAAGAAATCAGAGGGTACAAATAGACTATCATTTGGTGTCCCAGACATAGGATTATGTTAGTGCTTCAGATCTTTTATCAATAGCCATATGAGGTCTCCATAACTAGAAGCTACATCTTCTAACTAATGAAATTTAAATTGAATAAAGTAGCATATATGTTGATGAAAAATAAAGTTATAGATTTGTAAAGTTGTAGAATAAGTGTGATTTTGATTATTTGCAAAATAAATCCTACAAAAACAATGAACTGACAATCACATTAAATTAAGATTGATAAAACTTTCTATAGAAAATGATTAGTCTTAACATTGTCTAGACAGATTATATGCTAATTATGAGCTAGTACTAATTATGTGCTAGAACCAATTCTAGGCACTTGGTATCTCTTATCCCATTGGATACATAAAACAAGATTTAAGAGGCAATTATCATTATCACTCCTTTGAGTATGAGTAAATTGATGTTCAAAGAAAATAAGCAACCCATTTCTATGTACACAGAATGTTACAATCACTGCCTTCAAAACAAAATTTCCCCATATACTATTTTAGGTAATAATAAAATAATTTGAGTGTTAGTCACTACTTGAACCTATAACTTGATGGACATAAATAAATCTCTCACACAGTTTAAGGAATGGTATATTTCATTGCATTCTAAGGTTTTTTATTGTTATTCTAGTTTCTGCTGTTCTCCAATTATCCTAATAACTACTTTAAATTTTCCTTTAATAGAGTAATTGTTCTATAATAAAAATCATGACTTCTTTATTTGTGAATTTCCCACAGAACCTAGAACTGTCAAGTAATTTATTTAGTACATATTTTTATAGCTAAAGTTAATGTTATAGAAAAATGAAGTATTAAAATCTATGTTGCTTTTGGATTTTAAAGTAGAGAATTCTCTTACAAACCAACTACTATACTATTGCAAATTTTGCAGTGGTGGAAAATTTAACTGACTTACACATGGTCACAGAACTAGGTAGTGGCAGAATAAATTCTATAAACAAATATTAAGTGATTGCCTTCTATATAATAAAAGCTTGGGTTATCCTGAAGGTCTACCATTTATCCAGTATCTTTACAAAATACCTAGGGGGAGGGCAGTAGCACGCCTGGCAGGGCACACAAGTGACCATGTACAAGAAGGGCCTGTACTCAGGTCCTACCCCACCCCACCCTCACCTGTAGTAGGAGAAACTTAATGGGAAGTGAAGTAATGCTGTGGGTCTTTTTTTTCTCTTTCCCTCTCTATTTCCCTCTTCCCTCTCAAGTTCTTTCTGTCTCTATTCAAAAATGAAAGAAAAAAATATATAAAACTGGCCACCTAGAGCACTGGGTTAATTCTGCAGGATTGTGAGCCCCAGTTACAACACTGGTGGCAACTAAAAGCAAAATCTGAAAAAAAAAAAAAACCCTAGGAATTAGTTTTCTATTACTCTAAGTTCTATGAGTTCTATATTTTGTTTTGTTTGATTGAATATAAGCAGCAAATTGAGCATTATCTTGCATCTGAATAGTTGATTAGTATTTAAAGAGCAAATTGGGGGGTCAGGATGGCAGTGCAACGGTAACACTGATAGGCAGCAGTCAGAGCTCAGTAGTTATGGTCCGGGAGGTGGCGCAGTGGATAGGGCATTGGACTCTCAAGCATGAGGTCCTGAGTTCAATCCCCAGCAGCACATATACCAGAGTGATGTTCCATTCTTTCTGTCTCCTATCATTTCTCATGAATAAATAAAAATTAAAAAATCTTTAAAAAAAGTGTCATTAAAAAAAAAGAACTCAGTAGTTCTCTGGTTTAAGCGAAATAAGTCAACTGAAGTATGAATACAGGATGATCTCATTCATACATGGGATTTAAGAAACAAAGCAAAAGAAAATACAGGGCGAAAACTTAATTAACTGTGTTTTATCTCAGCAGATCCAAGGACTCCAGAGGGGCTACAGCAGTCTGGTGGTAGCCTGAAGTCCAATGGAAGAGGATGATGACAAGTTAGTGGAGGGTGTGGTATGCTAACACCGATCTTGGAGATATAATGAAAGTATATTCCTGTGACAATAACAATCTTATAAACAAACATTTCCCCAGAAAAAGTGAGTTAAAAAACTAACCTGTTAGAGCACCAACTTGCACGAGGCCCCAGAGACTGCGGGTTCAATTCTGAGTGCCACCTAATGCCAGAGCTAAACAGTGCTCTAGTTCTCTCCCTCTGCCTCCCCTCATAATAAATAATAAATAATCATAATGATAGTAATAATTAGAGGTCAGGCATACCCAGTATTAGTAGCATACCCAGTTGAGCCCACACATTACTATATGCAAGGACCCAATTTCATGTCCCTGGTCCCCACCTGCAGGGGGAGAAGATTCATTAGTGGTGAAGTAGTACTGCAGGTGTCTCTCTTTCTCCCTATCTTCTCTGCCTCTCTCAAATTCTCTCTGTCCTATATAATTAAAATAAACTTTAAAAGGAAAAAATTATCACCAGACTAGTGGATTCATTGTACAGACATCACATTCCAGCAACAAATGTGATGGCAATATTGAGAATAAATGAATCACAATTTTTTAGGCTATGTAAATAAATACCTTTTATGTCACCTCAGGGGCTTTATCACTCCAGGCTGACTTTTCCAGCTAGAAAGAGTGAGACAGGGAGACAGAGGAGAAAAGAACCTCAACACCAAAGCTTCCTTCAATACAGTAGGGGCTATGTTCAAACCTGGGCCACACACATGGCAAAGCAGCACACTATCCAAGTGAGATCATCTTTTTAGAAATGTTATTTAAGAGTCTTCATTCATCTTCTTCTTCTAGTGTTTGCCCTTCTTCTGTAGCCAGTCAACAGCGTCAGGTTGAAAGCTGTCAGGGGCTGCTTGTTGCTGGCTTTGAAATTGACTGGGATGTCAGTGATTACTGTACAATTTAAAGATGATAGCATTCTGATCAAACATGTTTCTCTCATAAAACTGGCATGTATATGAGAAGAAGAACTCAAGGTGTGTGTGTGTGTGTGTGTGTGTGTGTGTGTGTGTGTGTGTGTGTGTGTGTGTGCGCGCGCTTTCTGACTGCATTCAGTTTATGCAGCTGTCTCTTCTTCCCTGTTTCAAAAAACATCCCTGTTTGGGGTGAACTTTTTGTATTTCTCTCCCTTGTTTGGGCCTAGTGCAAACACAGTTGGAATCTATAATTGGCCATGCTATCACTGAGCCCTCCCTTACCCAGTGGAACATCAGCTCTATAAAAGCAGGTTTGCTTTTCATGTTCACAGTAGTGTGTTGAGCTTTCTAAAATAAGGCTCTTGCAAGCTATTATCAATGAGAAATAATAAAAGGCTAGTAGGGACCAGGTTTGCATTGCTTCTTTTTAAGCCTTGTTACAAAGGTATACTTGGGAATGCTGTTTTTGAAAATCCTGTCCTGACAAGTTAAGTACTAGCAGTTCTTTGCTGAGAAAATAAAAAATTCTTTCATCTTTTTTTTTCTCCTATTTAGAAAAGTTTCCTTCCTCTGAGTTCACCTCTTTTGGTCTCTAATATGCCTATTATATGGAAGGCAAAAATTCAGATTTGCTCCCCACTACACACCACCACCACCACCCTTTGTTTAAAAAAATATATTAGCTATACACACTGCTTGGGTCTATAAACAAGCCATATCCATCATGTTTTGGCAATATTTATTCATCGTTCACAAACATTTCCTGAGTGCCTGGTGTGTATGAAGGGGATATATAGAAAAAGACAAAGATGTATTCACACATACAGTTAAAATATATATGTATATATATATATATATATATATATATATATAATAAAAATGACCTGTACTATCTACATTCTACATTCCAAACACTGAGCAGAGTACATACTGACATTATATAATTTAATATTCAAAACATCCTCATGAATTAAGTACTGTGATTCTGATTTTAAAAAGGGATAAATGAGACTTGGTGAGATTAAATAGCTTCAAAAGGTCACAGAGCTGGAAGACCATATAATCTGATTTCAAAGTGGTCTTCTTTCCCATGATTTCCATGCTCTTTCTACTCTAACAGATTACTCTAAACTGAGAACTCAAAAAGCCATTTTAGACACAAGTCTCCAGCCTCACTGCATTACATACTACTAAAAAAAAAAAACTTCACAGATCAAATGGACAAGATTAATTAAATTAAGTATACAGATATAATAAGCTATATATAACACAGCTTTAATTTATTGAGTTATACATTAATAAATTATTGATACAGTGATGTATTTAATTGATCCCAGTGATTAAATTTTATGATTTGGGGGATTTATAAAACTAATTTTGAAAGTTTAGCTGGGAAAGATGATGGGTGCACTGAGAAGAAAAGAGCATTGCCTGAGAGTCACATCTAAGGAGCCTCCAAGTCACAGTCACCTTTTCTGGAGTAGTGGAACCTGTAAGTGATCTTTAAACTGAGTGTCTAGGATCTCTTCTTTCAGTAGAGATACATAAGAGCTTCAAAAAATATTAAATAATGTAGTATTCTGTTTCCACCCCTCCCTTTCTCATCTGCCCACCAAATGCAACAAACCTTCACACACAAGAGCTATACTTTTATCAGTTTCATATATTAAGTTCCTGCTCAATAGTGCCCTTAAATATTCCAGCTTCCAACTTGTAACGATAACTTTTGAATCTCAAGTCTGATAATGACTTGCTTGACTCTTCAGATTCGATGATTCTAGCACTTCTAAAAAGTAGTAAAATGTACCTAGAACATTAAACACAAATTTATATTTATTCGAGGACCAAAAAACTTGAAAAAAAGAATTTGAAGTGAGTCTGTATAGTAATGCTATCTCTGGTAACTTGCGCACATATAACCTTCATTACAACTTCATGGCTATAGTTAGTTAACTTTTAACACTGTACTGAAAAACAAGCCTAGGTAAGCACATGACTCTCAACTTAGAAACAATTAGAGTGCAAAACTCTACCCAACAAGAACTCTGAATGATAGAAATTGTGAATGAAGGGTTGTGGTCATATAGACTACTTAGGTGGTCAGCATTATTATACTATCAAGAAAAAAAAAACTGATGAAGACTTAAAGTGAAAATAGTTTTGTGAATTTCGTGTCTATTTGTCCATACTGGGAGGAACAAAGAACACAAAGCAAACACAAATACATGAGCTACTTATTATCCCTCATTTTCCTTCAATTGCATTCCATGTATAAAGGACTTGAAAGATCTCTAGTTCTGCTATTATCGCTATCCAAGTTGGGGGTCTCTATCCCTACTTGTAACTTATTTTCAAGTAAGTGCCTTATGTTCCAATAAAGACTCTCCAAACTGTTTTCACTAGCTATGATGAACTGAATGCACAGAGCACATGTGCAGGCACACACAAGTACACATGGAGGCATGAGGTAGGTATGGTAAGACTTAATTCATGCTGTTCATTGTTCAATGCATCAAAGAGAGATCCCACCAGCCACTTTTCTGTGAATGCACTAGCCTCAGTGCAAGGTCAAGAAATGTCTTCTTCCTCTGGCGCCCAGCATCAACTGTCTTATGTTTGACACCTCGTGCTGCGATGCCTTACTTGGCTGGAAGCTCTGTGCTAACTCAGCTCAGTCTGATGTGCCACTTGGAAGAACCAAGTTGAGGTTGTCTTAAAACTACAAAAAGAGCCAGAGGGTCAGTGTAGTCAGTTTGTAAGGAATCAACCTGGTTAATGAAAAGGCCAGAAAAGTCCAACTCACCGGTGTAAAGCTGTCTTTTGATCCTGCAGGGGAAAGGAATTAACAATCCTTTTTTTTTTTTTTAACAATAAATGTGTTAGTAAGTCTGAATCTGATCTTTGTCAATTCTATTTTATTTCACCTTGGAACAAGAAAAGTTTACACAGAGCACCAAAAGATGGATGAGGCATAAGAAAATGGGGGTGGGAGGAAGGTGGTAGTGAAAGCAGTGGCACAAGTTATCATACACAAGGACCTGTGTTCAAGCACCCAGGCCCTACCTGAATGAAAGAAGCCTCATAAATGGTGAAGCAGGGCTGTAGATGCCTCTCATTCTCTCTCCCTCTACCCTCTCATCTGAAAAATAAAGAGGAAAAGAAGGAACAAATAGTCACTGAATTCTCATGCAGGAACAGTGAGATTCATCATGGAACAGTGGATGCTCATACAGGTGCTGAGCCCCAGTGATAATCTTAGTGAAAAAAAAAAAAAAGAAAAGAAAAGAAAGGAAAAGAAAAGAAGATGAGAGGAGAAAGAGAAGAAGAGAAAAGAAGAGAAAAAATAAAACGAAAGAAAGAGAATGAGGGTAGAGGAATAACTTACCAGACAGGACATCTGCCTAAAAAGTACAAGGCTGAGATCTGAACATACATGCTGAACATTCATGCCACAAGGTAGTGTCATGGTACTGGGACCGACTCTGGTACTATGGGCCTCTCTCTCTCCCTTTCTCTGTATGAATTTTTTAAAAAATCAGCTTGAGAGTGATGAAGCCTCATGTACAAGATGATAAGTCATGAAAAAGGAAAGAAAAAAAAAAACAGAGAGAGAGAATTGAATGAGGTCCAGGAGACAACACAGTAGCACCATACATAATTTGTATGCGAGAATCCCCAGAGCCAAAAATAGCCAGAGCTGAGCAGTGCTCTGATAAAAAAAATATATATATATATGTGTGTGTGTGTGTGTGTGTGTATGTGTTTGTGTATGAGAAAACAAAAACAGGATGGCATTACAGGAAATGGAAACTTGTAAGTGAAGTTGTCCATAAAAGATCCTAAAATAAATAAGTAAATACATACATACATACATAAATACATACTTAGGTAGAGTATTACTCCTAGAACATAATATTTACAACACAAAGTTAACTTGAGTAAATTAGATACTGATGTGGGTTCACTATTATTTCTATGACAATCTGTCTATATTTACATCTCTTTGACCATATATATATTATTTCTGTGACTGTCTATATTTATATTTATTTGCATATATATATATATATTTAACAAGGTACACCACTGTACACCCACCCCTAGGCAATTCTGTTGTTAAAATTAAAAAACATAATATCTATGATTAACTAATGAATGATTTGCATAAATAGGTTTTAAATAGAAAAAAATAGATACTGAAAGTAAACTGTTTCATACTATTCATGGATCATATTAAGTGCCTAATAAGTGTTGGCTATAATTTGTGTTAAATATTATCATTGGAAAGTAGAGTGTTGAAAAAGCTTCTCAAGGGGCAGAAGATATTGCATCTGGTAGAATGTGTGCCTTACTATATGAGAGGTCCCAGGTTCAAATGTAAGCATCACAATGGGAGGATTACTGTAGCAGAAAAGGCTCCTTGTGGTGTCTTCCCTGTCTCAAGTATGAAAATGTAGCACTAGGAGCAATATATTTGTGTATGCATGAGTCCCTGGCCACACACACATGCACACACACACACACACACACACACACACACACACACACTCCATAAAGCTTAACAGGTGATGAAGCAGTATAGACCTAATAGTTCATACACACATTTATAAGTAAATACTATTAACATGTCACATCAGGAAACCAAGGTAGAGAATTGTAAAACAGCATGCCTAAGATTATATTACTGGTGGGTAGTCATAATTCAAACCAAGGCAAAAGGCTTCTGGAATCATGTTTTGGTCACCAGGCATAACTTTCCAGATTCGTAAACATCCAGGAATGCCAAGTTAAAGAGTATTGAGTGTATTGTCTTTTCAGTGAGAAGCTGTTTGTGTTATTTTGAGGGAATTGAAATGTCAAACTGTGCCAAAATAGAAGAAGCACTGGAAAACAGATATAATAAAGATATCAGCATATTTTAGAATGTAATTGGAAGTTAAGAAAAGGTACTGATCAAAGACAGTCATGAGATGGAAGCATAAAGGAAAAAGCACAATGGAATTAATGCATCTGATCTGGAGGAAGACAGTGGGGGGGGAGGGAGAGAGGAATCTCAGAGAGCTCTAAAACTGAGTGGACAATAGCCAAACTCTTGCTCTAATTCTCCACCATCCACACAGAAAGAGAGAACAAAGCATGATTAATAAAGATGAATGAATTTAGTCAAGATGAACATCCTAAACGATATCAAGCGATGGAATTAGAATAATAATGAGTAAACATCTGTTACCATTTTTTAAAAACCGACTTCCCCAGAGCCCCACCCTACTAGGGAAAGAGAGAGGCAGGCTGGGAGTATGGATCGACCTGTCAAGCCCATGTTCAGTGGGGAAGCAGTTACAGAAGCCAGACCTTCCACCTTCTGCATCCCACAATGACCTTGGGTCCATACTCCCAGAGGGATAAAGAATAGGAAAGCTATTGGGGAGGGTATGGGATATGGAGTTCTGGTGGTTGGAATTGTGTGGAGTTGTACCCATCTTAGCCTATGATTTTGTCAATGTTTCCTTTTTATAAAAAAAAAAAAAAGGTGACTTGAATATCAACATTTCTGTTCGACTGTACTGAGTTGTAGCTAATAAGGCAAAAAATAAACAAGAAAAGTAAAAAATCATAAAAAATATTTGGCCCAGGAGGTGGCACAGTGGCTAAAACATTGGACTCTCAAGCATGAGGTCCCAAGTTCAATCCCTGACAGCACATGAACCAGAGTAATATCTGGTTCTTTTTCTCTCTCCTCCTATCTTTCTCATTAATAAGTAAATAAAACCTCAGAAAAAATCATAAAGAAAGAAAGTGAAGTAAAAACTTCCTGCCATTTAATTACAGATTATTTGACAGCAATTTATAAGCAAAGTACTGAAATAGGTACGTGTAAAATAAAAATTAGTGAATGTAGTCAAGTGGTTATTTTGTGTAACAAAGACAACATCAAAATATCAGACAAAATGCTCGAAAAAGATTCCCATAAAAGGATAGGTAAAAAGATGTTCAACTTTTGCCATCAGGAAAATTATAATGTGATAAAACTATTTTATTTTTTAATTTTATTAGTGATTTAATATTGATTTACAAAATTACATGTCAACAGGGGTATAATTCCATACCATTTCCACCACCAGATTTCTTAAACCCCAATCCCTCCACTCCAAACCACCAAAGTTCCCCTAAGGTTGCAGACAAGGACTAACTATCATCTCTACAATCTGTCTAGATTTGTACATAATTTCCCTTTTTTCCTTCCAGGTCCAGTCCTGTCTTCCCCTCCAAGCCATACATCACCCTATTACTACATCCACATGTCCCTCCCTTTATTCTCCTTTCTCTCCAAGTCCTGATAGAGCCTTCTTCTCCTTTTTCTCCTATCACTTTTTCCCCACTGGGAACATGGATTAAAATTATTTTTGAGGTGCAGAAGTTAGAAGTTCTGGCTTCTGTGTAATTGCTTCTCCAATGGACATGAGCGTTGGAAGGTCAATCTATAAAATTATTTTACACTAGAATGACACACATATATATGTATATATATATATGTATATATATATACATATATATAATACAAATTTTGAATACATATTCTGTCACTCATCATTTCCAATCTATTAAGTAATTTACATCAATTCTCAGTTTATCCTCATAGTAATTCTTTTAGGTATTTACAGATAGAAAAAAGGTGGAGAACGTAGGTAAAGTAATTTTCCCAAGGTCTAGAATTCCTTCCCACCTATGTCTTACTGTAACATCTCTGTGCTATGTGTAAGATTATTTTTCAGAGGACACATGAGACTTTTGAGACTGTAACTGAGAAAAAAAGAGAAAATATCCAGAACAGGAGGAGATACAGTCAGAAAACTGCAGTGTATGATGTGAGAAAAAAATATTTTTAGATGTTTTAACTAATGAAAGTTTCCAGAATCTTGCTGCTCAATACCTCGACTTCACTAAACTAAGTTATTATCACATGGCCAAAGAGTAGAAATAAGTTAATTCCAGAACCTCAGTTCTCAGATTCATGTACTTGCTTCTACCCTGTCCAATCTTCTAGTCCCCAGTTCTTCTACCTTACATTCCTTGACTAAACATCTAGTCACACAGAGTTGTCACACATGTTTCCATGCATTCAACAAAGCAAGCAAGTCAACAGAAAATCAGTGTTCTAATTCATCAGTCACTCTAATGATCAAATTAGACAGGTTATATGAGTAGGTGATTGACTGTATCTTTATCAGTAGTGGTTATGAGTATATTACAATAATTCAATCTGACAAAAGGGCCTTATTCTTTTTTATGATTTTTTTTACTGATTTAATAATGATCGGCAAAAATGTAGGATAAAAAGGGTACAATTCCACACAATTCCCATCACCAGAGTTCCATATCCCATCCCTTCCATTGGAAGCTTTCCTATTCTTTGTCCCTCTGGGATCATGGACCCAGGGTCATTATGGGGTGCAGGTGGAAGGTCTGGCTCCTGTAATTGCTTCCCCACTGAACATGAGCATTGGCAAGTCAATCCATGCTCCCAGCCTGTTTCTATCTTTCCCTAGTGGGGGAGAGTTCTGGAGAGGTGGTATTGCAGGACACATTGGTAAGGTTTTCTGTAAAGGGCCTTATTCTTTCCTATCCTGGATGCTTCTATATGTATCTTGTTTCCTTATAACAAGTTATATCACTGGATCTTTGAGAACTTTTAAAGCATCACAAGTCAGGGCTGGGTGGTGGTGCACCCAATAGTGCATGGATATTACAATGCTCAGGGACCCAGGTTCAAGCCCCCAGGCTTCAGGAGAGGTGAAGCAATGGAATGAGTGTTTCTCCCTCTCACTCTAGCCGCACCCCCTTCCCTCTCAATTTGTCTGTTTCTACCCACTAAATAAATAAAGTATAAAAGTTAAAAATATCAAATTCTACTCAGGCAATTTTTTGTGACTTATCTTAATATATTCTAAATTTGTTATAGCTAGCGGTGGTCCAACAGTATCAACTAGAGGGATAAAGTCTAACTGAGTGAGGGAGGCATTAAACCTCCTTGCAAGTCAGCAAATAAAAGAAAGTGACAGCCTAGGAGCAATGTAAAATTACTCTGAGACCACAACTCCCAATTAAAATAGACTTTGATGGTAACAGATGAATATCTGGTATCTTCCATTTGGAATGAAAATTTCAAAAGAGTTTACATTTCTTCGTAATGAAAAAGCAAGACATAAGCTGCAGAGTTTTAGTTTGAGTGTTGCTCAAGTTATATACTTTTTCATTATGTCTTTGAACATATAATGTCTCTTTTGTTGTTGCTGTCTAATAGCCACAGAATGTTCATAACAAAACAAACTGGGAAAAGTCAGAATCCATGATTCATTCACACTCATTCTAAAAACTGCACATTATCCTCCTTTCACTCTTGGTAAAAAGAGATTTGCAAGAGATTATCTTAAAGGTGGTATTTTGATGAAGTGCATGTGATCTGATCTCTGTAAAAATATTCCTCAAGAAAGAATCTCAGATCTCACATGGAAAATGAAAGAGAAACAAA